>NC_134481.1:41741125-41806125 GCF_964194025.1 Convolutriloba macropyga | reverse complement strand
TGGTAGAGTTAGAACAAATGCATAACAGTGACCAGGTGGACTTGAACAACAATAGTGTCATGATTGCCAAAGTGAGTAAAGAACGCCAGAACAGACCTGATTTGAGACCTGGCACGTCATACAGAGCACGCCAGAGGAGTGCTGCTCGAGACAATAATGATCATGGTGACGAAACCTCTGTCCAAACTCGGAAAATTGGAAGGTAAGGCTGCTTTGGTTGTAATTGACAACTACCATCAAAATAAGTTGGACTTCTTGACGATGGAAAACTGAAAAAAAATCATAAATTGGTGGGTGCTTCAACTCACTGAACTTCGTATTATCCGATATTCTATCTGTTCCTAATCAAGTCTGGCAATCTGATTTTGTGCAGTTTACTTTACTTTTCTCGCTATTTTGCGTCTGTAGTTAATTGCTCTCAAACGAAGTTTGTAGAAATTTTATTAGTCCTGTGGTCTTATGCGATTTTTCGCCAATTTTTCGTCTTACCCTTTTAACTTTTCAAAAACGGGATAAACAGGTAAAACTGATAAGCATTAAGTGGCTGAGATGCTCTCTTAGAGCCGTACGCCCTACTAGTTTCTAGGTATGAGGTTCATCGATACTGTGTTCAGGAGTCAATTTCATGGAGTGAAGCGCGCTTCCTAATCTTAAAAGCCCCCGCAGCCCAACTTTCCCCTCGTTCACCCTCCTCCACCTGATTTGGACCAGCCCGCCACTCCGCTCAGCCCTCTAATGCTAGCAGCCTTAAGGGCCAGTTGGCTGCAATTTTACCGAAGACAATAGCTCGCCTACTGTTTGAGAGCGATTCGCCCGACGTTAGTCCGTTATGTTTACTGTTTAATAGCCGCCCTCATCTTCTCAGCCGGCTATTATAGCGCTCCTATTTTTTTTACTTCGTCGAATAAAAAAATGTTTCGCTTTACCTCATTTTGCCGCCTTTTCAACATTTCGCGTGAAATCTTTTCTAGGCTTCTCTAGGACTTCTCTAGGCTAGTTTCTCTCTTCTCTCATTCTGCTAAAAGTGATTTTGAACATCAGTTGCTCAGCAAAGCAATTCAAAATGAACAGAGTCAGTATAAAAAATTGAAGTCAGAAATAGAAACGGGATAAACCCATAAAGCCCAATTTTAGATGCCCGCTATTTGAACGTCGGTCCTATAAGTATTAGTTACCTCTCTCTAATGCTTATTGTTATTGATAGTAGCCCCTGTAGCCTCTCTCTAAGAAACAGAAGTATGTTCAACTACGAAATGCCATCAAAATAAATCGGACTTAAAAAATGTTTTTGTACGAAAATCTTTTTTTTTCAATATCTTCTGTTATTTCAATCCCAGTCATGCTTATTGGAATCAACGGCGGCTATTTTCCGGCAATCTGCCGGGTATGTTTAATCTGTTGATTACATTTCTGCGTATTGTGTCCTTAGTAATAGCCGCCCTGATCTCTCAGCCTCTATTATAGTCTTCTAATTTTTGCGACTCGAAGAGCATTATTGGAGAAGTATCTTTTTATATCAATTTTATTGGAGGGGTGTGAAACACGAAATATAATGCGTACAAAATGGGAGTGGTTTGCTGGTTCAACAAAATTTGAGTGTAGGGAAAAGTTATTGGTGTTTTTCCATACCACTGTTTTCAAGAGAAAAATTGCTGTGTGGAAAATGTCTGTAACCGAGAAAAATTCTTTGTTCACGCGCGGCTTGAGGTTTGAATATGCTATATTGTTAATTGCTCTCACGCATAGTTTGTAGCATTTATATTAGTCATATGGTCTTTTTGTGCAATTTTTCGCTTGACTGATTTTTCTCTTACCCCTTCGAACTTTTCGTCCTTCATAACCGGATAAACAGGTTTATTAGAGCCTTACGCCTTGCTAGTGTTTTCGTACTCGATTCAGCAAACGTGATTTGAGGAGACAATTTCATGGTGCGACTTCAAAGTTTGACCTACTCCTTTAGTCACCCCCCACCCTCAAAGACTCACCGTCCGCCATCCCCCACTTGAACCCCCCATCGTCCAACCCTACCCCATCCTCCATCGCTTGACCCCACCCCCCTGCACACACGCACATACACAACTATTGACCCTTCAACTCCGCTCACCGCCCGCTATTGCTACCGTCTTTAAGCCCCAGCTGTTTACTGCCGGAGCCAGGCGCTTTCGGGTCCTTTGAACGTTAGTCGATTATTTTTTCACAAATCTGAATCAATAGTGTTTCAAGTTTTTGATTTATTAGTCTGAGTTTTATGTTAATTTGAATGAGCTTTTGTACGCTACTTAAGCTCTTTGAGGCCCGAGTTTTTGCGCCCATAAATTCTAAGCTACACTAAATTAAATTGCCATCCGTGTTCGAGAGCAATTCGACCGATGTTTTTAGGTTTATGTTTAAAGAAAGGTTTTTCGATGTGCACTTTTTTATATGAAATAATTAATTTTTCCTGTATTTTTTTAAGTTCAATTGGTTATTGATTATAATTTAAAACAAAAATTTTCGTCAGTTTCATTATGGAATAATTTACTGAAAGAGTGTTGTTTTGAAAGAGTAGATTCTTCGAGTTGATTCCAGAATTCTTCTGGGCATGTTTTATTAATTCGTCAAAAAACAATTTGTTTCGCTTTATCTCATTTTGCATCCATTTCAACTTTTTGCGAGAAATCTTTTTGATTTCTCTAGGCTAGTTGACTCTTCTCTCAGACTAAAAGAAACGTATTTTAGATGCCTGGTATTTCAACTTTGTTGTAATCAGTCTCAGTTTCGTTGTCAATCTTTTTGGTATTGATACTAATTTCTGTACCATCTCTTGAAGCAACAGGAGTATCTCAACTAAGAAATTCAATCAAAATAGCTTGCAAAATTATTTTTGTTTTTTTTTTCAATCTCAATGGATTTATGAGAATCAATGGTGGCTATTTTCCGGCAATCTGTCATGTTTGTTTGTTGTTTTACTTATTTTTTATTATACCCGATTTTTGAACTTTGAGTTTCAACTTTGTAAGTTTGAGTTTCGAATTCACAATGAAGGCTGAAGGTTAATTTGACTCTTTTCTCTAATTGCAGGGTTCAAGGGCTCTAACCGACAACTTGCATTTGAATTGATGTACTGTCTTAAAACAAAACAAATAGCTTTGCAACTGCTTCATTTTTCAAGAAACTTTTTTTTGCAAAATCCAATAATAGTTTAAATAAATACGCCAGAAGTCTTTAAGTCTTAAAATTGGAATTCATTTGACTGGTGTGTTAAACCGCTTTCAAATATATGCACAGTAGCTTCAACACAAAATTTTATTTGATTTTTTATTAATTTTTGCCAAGTAATCTTCGCTGGTGGAGAAAACGTATAGCAGTTGCATTTGATATTTATTTGGCTGTAATCTAATCTGAATTGGCCAAAGGCGACTGTTCAAAAACTAAGCTGTGATAGTGCCACTATTTTTCTAATAACTGTATATAAAAAATCCTATAGATCAATTTTAATCCAGCGAGTACTGCAGCGCTTTACCAGGAAATTAATCTCGCTTTGAACACGGTTAACAGAGAACAGTGAAGTAGTTAAAGCGTGACAAGTAAAATTGGATTCAAAATGGGAAGCACGCCCTCGTTAGAATTGGGTTCAGCTAATAAACCAGAAGACCTAGCAAGTCAGGAATATTTTGTTCGCAATGTTGTTACAAGAGCTCAGCCAAGACCTGTTACCTATTATTACATGTACCCAAGTAAGCCTGCTTCGACAGTTTTACCAAAGATGAGTTTGCTGGGCGATACCTCAGCTGAAGGACGCAATTTACACACCAGTTCAACTTGTACGAGGTTAGACGAGTTGATGGTTATTCCATGGATTTTTAGAGAACATTTTGTCTTTGGGGTTTGATTTTGATTACAGCTGTCATGTCGGCTTTGATCTGGCTAATTTTTTGTTGGTCAAATATGATTTCTTTGTACGTATTGTCCAAATCACCATGTCGAAATTTAATAGCAATTATGATAGTTCTGCTGGCTAATTTTGCGATTTTTTTAATACCGGTTTTTGCTCTGATAGTTTTTCGTCTGACCATTTGACTTTTCGCCCTCAGAAATGGGATAAACAAG
The DNA here is from genome assembly GCF_964194025.1 of Convolutriloba macropyga. Taxonomy (NCBI): domain Eukaryota; kingdom Metazoa; phylum Xenacoelomorpha; order Acoela; family Convolutidae; genus Convolutriloba; species Convolutriloba macropyga. The sequence continues at coordinate 41,802,036 of NC_134481.1, read as the reverse complement.
TAACACCCGGAGGGCATAAAGTCTCTAAGCAGTTTTAATCAACACATGTTGCGATAACAGCAGTTAAATAAACTGCCAGTGTAATAAATTTTAATGCCCGATCAACACTGGAAAAACACTTCAGCATTAGACTACGAATTTCTCACACTCTTTTCTCGCCACTGTTACTAAGTAAACAGTGGCGAGAAAAGAGTGTGAGAAACTCGTAGTCTAATTGATGGAAACAATTTGATAAACTTGTAGTCTAAAAAAACGTTTGTGGTGCGTGTTGTGTGTGTGTGGCGTGGGTGGCGTATGTGCGGTGTGTGTGTGTGTGTGTGTGTGTGTGTGTGTGTGTGTGTGTGTGTGTGTGTGTGTGTGTGGTGTGCTGGTGAGTGTGTTATCTGTGGTGTGTGTGTGTGTGTGTGTGTGTGTATGCGTGCGTGTAAGTGGGTGTGTTTGTGGTGTGTGTGAGTGTGGTGTGCTGGTGAGTGTGTGGTGTGTTATCTGTGGTGTGTAAGTGTGTGTGTGCTTGTGTGTGTGTGTGTGTGCTTGTGTGTGTGTGCGTGCGTGTGTGTTTGTTTGTGTGTGTGTGTGTGGGGGGTGGGTGCTTGCGTACGTGTGTGAGTGCGTGAGCGTGCGTGTGTGTGTGTGTTTGTGTATGTGTGTCTAAGTGTGTGTGCGTGTGTATGTCTGTGCGTGTGTGCGTGCGTGAACGTGCGCTTGTGTCTCTGTGTTTGTAAGTGTGTGTTTGTGTGTGTGTAAGTGTGTGTGCGCGCGTGTGTACTTGGGTGCATGTGTACGTGTGTGCGTGTGTGTGTCTGTCTCTGTGTGTGTTTGTTTGTGTGCGTGTGTCTGTATATGTTTGTGTGTGTATGCGTGCGTGTGGGTGGGTGTGTGTGTATGTGTGTGGGAGAGGGGGGTTGCATGAGGGCAAAACGAATAACAGATCCAAAGAAATATCACTTACCTTTGAAAGTGTAATTGTCCACAAAAATAATGAGAAACCAATGAAACTTTGTTCAATTTTGAAATGATCGCAGGTGTTGATTAAAAAAAATTATCACACGGTTGTTATCGCCTTCGAAGTTATCATAACACCTCGGCTTCGCCTCGGAGTTTGATAACTTCTCGGTGGCGATAACAATCGTGTGATAATATTCTTTGAAGTGTGCAACTCACCGACGCTGAGCAACTCATCTGAGAAGACATAAAATCATCGTATGAGGGTTAGCGTTACCCGCCACTCGAACAGCTAGCTCTTTGGGAAGCCAACCGCTCGACAGTCGTTTGAGAGCAATTGCCCCAACTTTATTCGGTTAAGTTTATAAAATTTGGGAGGTATTTGTTATCAGTTTTAAGTTTTCAGAATCTGATGGAAAATTATCCTATGCAAGTAACAAGAGTCAAGAGGAATTTGAGCTGATTAAGCAGAATCGCAGTTGATGAGCAAGGTTTTCACGGATATAAAAGTCACCAAAATTCAGTCATTTGATAGCTTGAATTCTCTCGACGTGTTTAATATTGCAAAAAATGTCTGCAAAGGATGCTACCGATCGAATTTCTTCTTCCTATGATTTTTGCCGCTTCCATTATGCAAAAACTCATTAAAAATTAGCAGCAATTTTTTATTTAATCTTCCAGTTTTTTTTTAAATTGTTGATAATTGGATACTTTTTGATTCCTATTGCATAATTCGAGGCCCTGACCGAGTTCTCACTTTCTCCTTTGTTTCAGATTTTTTAAAGTCTTTAATGGCATCAATGCAATTTTTGATTTTCGCAGCGTTCAACTAAGATCAGTTTTTTGAAATTATTGAAAATCCTTATTTTCAACCGATGTTGTTGGTATTGCTCACAAATTTGGCTGGGGCAGTCTTTGATTGGGTAGAAATAGTCCTCGTTTATCTTAATCATTTATCCAAAATTTCTAAGAAATAGGCAGCTTTAAAGTTTTTTAGTTTTAATGATAGTTTATTCTCTAACTCTACTCTGACAAAGTTTTCTGCTCCGTAATTATTAAATGTTTGATTATTTTCTTAAATTAATGCCTAGCAACTTGCTTTTGTCTTTGATTCAGTTCCGTCTCGTTTTTTCTCACAATTTTAGCTGAATATACGACTTGGTCTTTGCGGCGAATTAATCAAAACTTCTTTTTTATGTACCAGATGTGAGATCAGTTGTTATTAGGACTTATTTTTATCATTAAGGTGCGATCTCCTCTTATATATTTGTTTTTACTTCAACTGGTAGAGGGCGTGACAAGTTTCAGCTTAGCACACAAAACGTTTTCAAATATAGTGTTAATTGCGTTTTGCACAAAGTTTGAAGCAATTATTGTTAACTTGTGTGGCGTTTTAGGCTCGAAAAGTCGAAAAGAAGTATTGGAGAAATTTTGTACACCAATTTGATTTGCGTGAATTTCAAACAAGAATTGAACTGCGTTAAAAACTTTGAGTGGTTCCATTGTCAAACAAAATTGGGGAGTGGAGGGAGAATAGTTGTTTTTTTGTTCATGATTTTTCTATTGAGTGGGAAGGTGAGGTGTGCAATAATTTTCTGTAGGTGAGAGCGAGTCTTCGATGCATTTTTTGTTTTTATTTTTTTCGGTCACGAGATTTGACTACGCCGTATAAATATTTAACGTTTTTCATGGCGTTTTCAAGCTATTGGTAATTGATCAATTTTATCCTAATTTCGAGATTTTTCAGCTATTTTGCGGGGTTTTCGACTAATTAAGCAGTTTAATTTCCTTGCCTTTATAGTGCAATGAAAAGAAGCATTTTGATCAAAGGGTTTTTTAGATCGAAATTATTGTTTTTATTGAGAAATATGAGAAAAAATAAGGAAAGTTTCTACTATTGTGTCCTTTCGATATTCCTGTACAATTAAAGAAGCCTGTGAACCTATTATACTTTACCTATTGCTGTGTAGGCCTTTTTTCATGAATTATTTCAAGGTATTCGTTTTAGTTGCACCTGTATTATATAAAGAAGTATTTGAGTTTTTAATAGCCGCCCTCATCTTCTCAACCGGCTATTATAGTGCTCCTAATTTTTACAATTCAAAGAAGCTGAATTGTATTGGGGGGCTGAGTTTTTTTTGAAGATGTGTTCACACATTTTTTAATGACTTTGATCTTTCAAATCGGGATAACCAAGTAAAGCCCAGCGGGACTAAGTTTCATTAGAGGCCCAATATGGAAGTTAGCAGTCCTTCAAGTGTTTAGAATGGTGCAGTTTCTGGGATGGCCTCAATTTAAGATCAAACGGTCATCTTAAGGAGTTTTTGGGCTCAAAATGGTGCAATTATTCATGTTTTTTGTGATTTTTTTTTAGTTTTTTGTTTGATTAGACTTAGGTTGAATTTTTTAATAGTTGATGAAGGCCTTTTGCGAGAAAAAATTACTCGTTATGACCATTTTATGAGCCATATGTTTTGGTACCACAAACACAAACGCAAAATGATACTAATTTTTAAAAAAATTTTTTCAAGTTTTTTGAAAATTTTTTGTCATTTTTTGAGTTTTTCCAGCTTCAGGGGCCAGGGAATCTCCTTTACGGTTTGATAATAGGGCACTGTATAGTTTTTAGCAATAATGGATTGGTTTTCAACAATTTATCGTCTCGAATTTTTGCATTTTTTTTTGATAAAATCTGCAATTTTTTTAAGGATTCCTAAAGTCAATTTTTGATAATTGTCCATTCTTATGTGCCAGGAAACATATTCCCCGGTCTAAAAAAGTTACTGCATGGTTGTTATTTTCATTGGATTTGTTTTCAACAATCTAACTTTTCGAAATTTAAAAATTTGCATTTTCAAAACATTTGTCTTTTGTTCAGTTTTTCTTGCCTAAGTAGCGAGATAATCTGATACAGGGTTTGATATTATGTTAATAATTAGGTGCTAGGGGGCAATTGAATGGTTTTCAACATTTTAAAAGAACGAATTTCGATTTTTTGAAATTTGAAATTTTTTATAAAAATTATTGCCTATATATCTTTGAACCAATAAATTTTTTAAGGCTTGGAATTGGGTTACTGGATAGCCTCCAGAGACACAGAAATGATTCTTAAGATGTTATTATCACAATTTTCAGCATCATTTCCTTAAAATTTGCAATTAATTTCATTTTGTTAAAAAAGTTTTGGTTATTTTCGAGTTAATCGATCTTCAAGGGCCAATGAATTTTTTCAGGCCTTGCAGATATAATAGTGCAGCATTTTTAGAAACAAAAATTGGTTTTGAACATATTTTTGAAATAGGTATTTTTAAACGGGTCAAATTTTGCCTTAGGGGGAAAGCTTCAAAGTTTTAGCAATGATTATATTTTTGTTTAGTGTGTTTGATTGTTTGTTTCTCAAATTTCTGAGATGATTTTGTTTGTTTTGGCTGGCATTGTTCAATTAATCTGCTGGTCCGGAAGAGTACTTCTAAGTTTTTCATTCAGTTCTTTGAATTGTTTTCCAGGACTTGTCCTGCTATGTTTTTTTTACAATTCTAAAAATTTGAATTGTATTGGGGCGCTGTATTTTTTTTAAGATCTTTTTACACATTTTCATGATTTTTGAAGTCAAATCGGAGTAGTGATTTTGGTCACGCCGCAACAGGAAGTGGTGTTGCGGCGCGAAAGTTTTTCGCCCTAATTTTGTAGTAGAGTCAGAAAACGCTGTTTGAACGAAAATTCGCTTTCTCGCTAGTGGTTTTTTTTCACATGCGGCAATTTCACTTTGATTTTTACTGTTTTTTTTTCATTTTTTGGATCGAATTTTTTTCTAAATGATTTTCTAAATCCATTCATAGTTCATTCTAGGCCTCGTTTTTGTTTGAACGAAAATTCTTTTTCTGGCTTGTATTTTTTGCTCACATGCGGAATTTTGACATTGATTTTCTGTTTTTTTATTCTTTTTGATCTGATTTTTTAGAGATGGTTTTCCCTATTCTTTAATAGTCCTTTCTAGGTCTAGTTTTTTTTAGTCAGTGAAAATTCTTTGAATTGTTCGTCATGGCTTGTCCTGCTATGTTTTTTTTTACTTCGTCGAACAAAAAAATGTTTCGCTTTACCTCATTTTGCCGCTTTTTCAACATTTTGTGTGAAATCTTTTTGACTGCTCTAGGCTATCTTCTTTCTTCTCTCATTCTGCTAAAAGTGATTTTGAACATCAGTTGCTCAGCAAATCAATTCAAACTGAACAGAGTCAGTATAAAAAATTGAAGTCAGAAATAGAAACGGGATAAACCCATAAAGCCCAATTTTAGATGCCCGCTATTTCAACGTCGTTCCTATAAGTATTAGTTACCTCTCTCTAATGCTTATTGGTATTGATAGTAGCCCCTGCAGCCTCTCTCTAAGAAACAGAAGTATGTTCAACTGCAAAATGCCATCAAAAGAAATCGGACTTAAAAAATGTTTTCGTACAAAAATCTTTTTTTTTCAATATCTATTCTTTCAATCCCAATCATGCTTATTGGAATCAGCGGCGGCTATTTTCCGGCAATCTGCTGGATATGTTCTATTTATTTTACTATTTAGCTTTCTTTTGTGTGTTTAATTTTATGATTATGCATTTTCTGATTTTTATACATTGTAACCGCAGCCCCAAAGTTTTGTTGATTTTGCCCTGTTAAATCAAGGGATAATTTTTAAATTGATTTAGTTCTTGTCGGTTTTACAGGGTTTCTCGAGGGCTTTGCATTTGCTTGCTTGATTATTGTCAATGGTGATTTTTCTTCACGTTTGTTTCTACAAAAACCAGGTTTCTTCAAAAATTCTGTTTCTGCGTGACGTACTTGACTCTCACAATGACCTCTCTCAAAGTGCTTCCTGCTTACTTTGATTAAAGGAGACAAGGTCAACTATCAAAGCTATCGCAGCTAAATTTTGGCAATGTGCCAGCTATGTTCTGATCTTTATGGTTAATCACAAATGGTTTCTAGTTTTCTTGTGGCTCTGTTTTTGTTTATGCAAAACTTTCGCTTGACAGTGTTGAGTTTTCAGTTTGAACATTCTTTGGCTCGCTTGAATGGTTCAACTTGACATTCCGTCTTCAAAAACGGGATAAATTGATAGCGTCCCCGTGCCTTAAGTGTCTCTGAGCAGCCCTCTTAGAACTCAAAGACAAAGGCTCTCTTTTTGCTAAGCTCTAATTGGCTCGGCGAAATTGTTGAATTGCTTGATTTACATGGTTAAAAGGGGCGAAAACGGCCCCCTCCTTCGCCCATTTTACCCCCACCTCACATTTTTTTCTCGCCCTCTAAGGCTAGCTTTGCCTGCTTAAGCTAGCTACAGTGAAGCCCTGTTGTTCGAGAGCAATGCGTCTTGAAGTGGTCGGCTATGCTAAAAGCTGTCATTCTTTGGGCTTCATCGTTTTCCCTGTTTTTTTTCTCAGGATACTTCAACTTTTGAGCTATTGAGACCTGTAATTGAATATCTTAAGTATGTATAGCAGTTTCTCTTTGTTCTTCTCAAACTTTTTTAAATGGTTTTTGATGTGCCTTAAATCTTAGTAATTTATCACAGTCTCTCGAGAACAGCTGGCTTCGTGGTGCCAGTTTTTAAAAGCAAAGCTCGGCCTTTTATGTCCTCTACTGCCTTAAATTTGTTCAATTTACGGTCAATTGTAAAACTTAACTGGATTTGAAGAAATGATTTTCATCTATTTCAAATTGCATCAAAAGAACCTTGAGCAAGTTTCGGTTGCTTTTGTGATTTCAATTTATATTTCAAAGCTTTTTTCTACAGATCTATTTTGCTACCAACTAGCAAGTCTTTTCTGCTGGTTTTTTGCTAATTTAGTGGCTACTTTCATTTCTGGCAGCTGTGCACGCGTCGTCAATTTCTTTTTTTTGTCACATGAACTTTGATATGAACTTCTTGAGCTGAAGCGACTGTATGTGTATAATAGCACTGTCTGAAAAGCTGCTCGACTGGCTGCGGTACTTGAGCTTCGATATCATTTCTCACTCCTGACTAAATTATGCGTGAAGAATTCTCAATTATACACTATGGTCGAGTTGAATAAACAGTTTTTCAAGTATAAGCAATCTGTCGTGCTGTCAATTAGTTCAGTATATATTTTTGTAATTTTTTGTATTTTCTGCTTTGGTATTTTTGAACATAAAACAATGCGTGAACTCGAGAACAATTTGATCAAAATTAATCCGCTTTTTCTCCAAAAGCTTTTGCGTGGCTTCCTTTAATGTTTGTTTTCTTTGTTTACGTAATAGATAAAAGACGGCTTTCAATTGTTGTTACGTGTTTTATTTTGTTAAATTGTGTTTTTATTCCTCCCACTTTTTTATGAAGTGGATGTCCAACAACGTAGTTGATAAACAGTCTTTTAGAAAGACACAAACAAGTAAACACAGCTTTGCAATCGATAATGAGAGCGCTGGTTTCGGACACACCATTTCATACTTTAGTTGCCTTATTTGAGGGAATTTGTTCAAGGCTGATTGAATTTTTTCTCTCTTTACCGGAAAAAATGTACGACCTTTCGAGTTTCGAATTCGTGTGATGAAATTTAGTTTGGAATAAAATTTATATCCAATTTTCTGTAAATATTTATCCAGCTTTTACTAATTACTATTCGTTGCGGCTTTGCGGGGAAAAACAGAGAACTTGTCTTAAATTGTTTGATGGAGATTTTTGACTTTCGAGAACGTTAATTGGTTGTGTTAATCATGGCCCTGAGAAGGAGAAAGCGATGTCTTAAGAAGAAAAAGTTGAGTTTTCAAGAGAAAGAAACTGAAATTAGTGTCTCGTGTTCTTTACCACCCCTGCAGTTTACTTATCCGGCTGAAGTTTACAAATCTGGTCTCTCATCTGCTCGCAATTTTAGTACAATGTGGCAACCGGCTTCTGAAACTTTTGAGTACCTGGAAAAGTTAGTCAATATCGTTTCGCAATTTGGTGTTCTTACGAAAAAAAAGTAGAGTAGGAGTAAAATTTTCGGACAGATTTAGATTTTTAACGGCTTTCAAACAAAGTTTGTAGCAATTATTGTATTCTAAATGATTAATAGCTCTCCAAGAGAAGCAATTATTGTAAACGTGTCTTTTTTATGCAAAATATTCGCTCGACCGTTTTTTGACTTTTCAGAGTGACTTTTACGCCATTTACTTTTTGCGTTTTGCGTGATCTAAAATTCTCCCTCAATCACAATGTCAAGCAGTTGAACTCAATTGGCGGCAATTGATTACTTAAAGTCAATGGTAAGTGCGCCGAAATTGGTGTCATTTTTCACTTTAAATCTTAATAGTATTAACCTCTGAAAATAACATTCAAAATAATAACCTCCAATGAAGTTATTCGAAGCCCCCTAGTGACTTTCTTAGTCGCATTTAGGCTACACCCCCCCTCAGACACACACACACACACACAAGTAGGTGGCAATTGATTAGAGCTCCCACTGGTCATTCGAGAGCAATTCTTCCTGCGTTAGTTGGTTATGTTCTTTTAGGCGCTCTCCTTTTTACAATTGAAAGAATTTGAATTGTATTGGGGCGCTGTCTTTTTTTAAGATCTGTTCGCACATTTTCATGATTTTTGAAGTCAAATTGGATAAGTGATTTTGGTCACGCCGAAACAGGAAGTGGAGCGAAAAAGCGAGTGGTTTTGTGGCGTGAAAATTTTCCGCTCTAATTTTAAAGTAGAGTGAGAAAACGGTGTTTGAACAAAAGTTCGCTAGTAGTTTTTTGTTCACATGCGGCAATTTCGATTTGATTTTTGCTTTTTTCAATTTTTTGTATTGGATTTTTTTAAATTTCTTGTCAATCCAGTCATAGTCCGTTCTAGGTCTAATTTTCTGTTTAGTAAATGAAAATTCTTTTGAATGTACGTCAGGACTTGTCCTGCTACGTTTTTTTATTTCCCTTTACCTTATGATCTCGTTTTTCGTTTTACACAGATCACGATTTCACGTTTGAATTCTGACTTACCTTACTCACTGTTTCAACTGAATGTTTTTAAAATCCATTCACTAAATGAATTAAGCAAGATAAGAGAGGAAAACGGGTCAAAAGAGAAAATTCATAACATACGGGATAAACCGATAAAACCAGGTAATTAAGTCCTTGAGAATTAGGTCATCAAAGTTCATTAGAGTATTTGCTAGCTGACATTGGTATTAAGCTTATTAGCTTTCAGTTTAGAAGCTGAATTAGGTATAGTTTTAGAATCCAACCGAAACTGCACATCGAATTAGAACACCTTTTGACACTGAAAAAATAGAAAAAAAATTTGGTCATTTTATATTTCTTTTTCTGTTTCAATCCCGATGTGCATCACATTTTCCATTTATCCCGATTTTCCTGCAATCTGCCGGCTCTGTTTCTGATAGGAAATTTTGCAATTATGTTTTATCGTTTCGTGCCGATCTTTTCTGCTTTAGCCTGTTGAGCGTTCAACTGATTCATACTTTTTCCTTCTCTTATAGGTTTGAAAATTTAGCAAGATTTTGTTAGCTAATGTGGGATCAAATGCCACATGCCTGGAACGTCTTCTCTGTTACCTACTGGTTTGCATTGTTATAAATTTGTCGTAATTGTTGTGCTTTATGCTTTAAATGCTCTATAATTTTTTGTCTTAATTGACGTTTTGAGTTTATCGTCCCTAACTCATTCAGCATTAAGGGATATAAAGTATATCGTTGAGATTTTGAGGCAACTGAAATCAGTTGGGGCATTTAACTTCAAAAAATGAGCAATAGTGCGCCGATATTAAATCGGTAGCTCATTTTCATTACTCGAAGAGGGGTGCTGTCACTTTTCCTGCTGTGCCTTGTAGTCCGTATACCGAAACTCTCCGATAACCAAATTTTGAAAATAATGCATTGATAAAACGTCAGTTTTAGCTTGCAATCATGATAACTATCTAGAGCCCCTTGACACCCCTAATTGCATTGACGCAAACTCTCGCAATGAGAGGCGAGTTCTTAATCCAAATTTAGTCAACATTGAAACGAAAAAAGACTTTTTATAGCTGCGAAGCTGTAAGCTGAGCGAAACTATATTGCGGTGCTCTTGGTTTTTTTACAATTCAAAAAATTTGAATTGTATTGGGGCACTGTCTTTTTTTTTAAGATCTGTTCACACATTTTCATGATTTTTGAAGTCAAATTGGAGTAGTGATTTTAGTCACGCCGAAACAGGAAATGGAGCGAAAAAGCGAGTGGTTTTGCGGCGTGAATTTTTTTCGCTCTAATTTTAAAGTAGAGTGAGAAAACGGTGTTTGAACAAAAATTTGGTTTCTCGGAAGTGGTTTTTGTTCACATGCGGCAATTTCACTCTGATTTTTACTGTTTTTTTTTTTCGTTTTTTTTGGATCGGATTTTTTTGTAAGTGGTTTTCCCAATCCATTCACAGCTCATTCTAGACCTAGTTTTTTTTGTTCGAATTAAATTTACATTTCTCGCTAGTGTTTTTTTTGTTCACATGCGGCATTTTGACATTGATTTTCTGTTTTTTCTTATTTTTATCTGATATAAAATGATTTTCTTAATTCACTCATAGTCCATTCTAGGTCTAGTTTTTGTGTTTAATCAATGAAAATTCTTTGAATTGTACGTCAGGACGTGTCCTGCTATGTTTTTTGTTTCGTCCTCTGACGCTCTTTTTTCGTTTTACATTTGTTCACACAGCAAAGCTGAAAAATTCAAATTTTCTGAATGACTTCTTCCTCTCACTAACGGCATTTGCGCGCGTGACGTCATTTCTCACTCGCTTTAGCAGAAGTTTTTAGGTTATTTGCGTGATTAGATTTTGATCTTACGTGACTTACCTCACTCAATAAAATGACTTTTGCACTTTAAAACTTAAGTTTTGCACTTTAAGTTTAGTTTGAATATGTTTAAGGTCAAAGGAACTCATATGTGCAATAAAGGTCCCTAATAAGGGGCGTCTTTGGAATGAATTTTAACAAGCTTTATTAATTTATCGCTGAATTTTTTAGCCTAGTTTTTTGAGCGGCGTCGTTTTTTTTTCAATTTAGATCCTCATCTGTTTCTATCTCTATTATATGGCACGCAGGTCTATTCTTTCGCAGCTATTCCGGCAATCTGCCGGCTATGTTCGTAATTTCAGTACGTCCTTGTCCCACCCAATGGGCGGCGAGACGTGAAACCAACTACAAACTGGTTTTGGTCATGATGATCATGCTTAAACATGTTTTTGGCAATGAGGGGGCAATTGGGCGGGCTACACGTTGAAAATGTGTCCCGATGAACAATTTTGTGTGTTCATTATTTGAACTGTTGAGAATTTTTCGTTCGTGGTTTTTAGAAAGGTCCTTCAAAATTTTTTCATGCTTCATAAGATAAGCAAGTTATAAGTAGTATAATCGGCCTAACATCTAGAAACAAACTTAATTTCTTCCACTTTCCAAAAATATGTCTTTGAAAACGATTGCTGTTTTCGACGCTTTTCTGCGTTTTGGCGCGTAGTGGCAGTTATATTAGTGATTACTCTTCAAAGTAATTGGCGAATAGTACTTGTCATAAATCACAACCAATTTTATCAGCAAGGCATGTGTTGTAATCAACGCAGTTTGGTATAGAATTAAAAGTACGTATAACCAGATAGTTCAATTGTTTCTCATGTACTATTCGTGACCTGTTGTTTTTGCCTCTTTTCACCGTCAATCAGTTGGCTATGCCGCTGTGTTTTTGGCCGGTGTTGTAAGCTGATACATCCGTAAGTGGTTTGCACTCTTTGAACAGATGTAATTTTTCTAACCAGTTTTTGACAAATGGCAAACGCTCTTCGCAAACAAACCAAACCATGCGTGCTGCTACGCCTGTCGATCAGTGCCTGAAAAAAAAACGTTCTACTTTTACAGGTAAAAAGACCAAGGTGATGCAGTCTATTGCTGCTGCATGCATATGTTGACTTGCAAATGTGTATGAACTGACGCAAACAAATTTTTAATCAGCACGTAGATAAAGGCTGGAGCCTGAGAATTGACCAATATTCTCAAAATTTCAATTGTTATGTGTGCAGTGTATGAACAGCAACTACCTCAAAGATGTCTGAATGTTTCAACGGAAAATTTGAAATCGTTAGCGCAAGAAATTGCTGATCTGGTTCGTGAACTATTAAAACGACGTTTGATGTCGTTAGTAATGATGGGGGGGGGTGTTGGGGGGTCTGTCGCTCACTTTTTGAGACATTTGCACCAAAACTCCTGCTCCAATCGGGATTCGAACCTACGCCTCCCTTTTATCAGTACTGTCGTTATAGGTCTGAATCGCTGAGACATCCAAACGAACGGGCAGCTCAGCAACAGCATAGCAGACGCACAGGTGAAAGAGGACCATACTCTGTTGCGAATCACAGGAGTGTCTCACAGTCCAAAAACAACTCGAAATCTCAACATCAACAGCAGAATCTTCGTACAGGTGTTGGACATGCAGGCTCATCGTCTAAGTCCAAGCTCAGTTTTAGTCGCAGTTCCCACATTTCAATATCGGGTTTGTTTACGAACCTATTTGTACCGCTATAAGATGAATTTTAAAAACTGAAAGAATTGAGTAAACGATGACTTGGTTTCTTTTATTCTACCTGAGTGTAGATTTCGCCCTATTGTGAAGCACCTGAAATCAAATGTATATGAAACCTTGTTTCCGGACTCATCTTGTGCGATTCTTACTTCCCGCAATTTTAATATCTGGCAGTTTATATAGAAAAATCTGACATTTTTGAAGCTGGCTTAGCAGAAATCTGGCATTTTAAAGTTTGCACATGCATGTTTTGAAATCCGATTGAATGTTTAGGCGAAGGTGAAGATGATGACGGGGCTTCCTTTCACACCGAAGATGGTGATGCAGAAGATGATGCTGACTATGATGATGGAGATGAGGTGGAGGGTGAGGATTTGGAAGATGATGGGGCGGAATTCATGGACGACGAGATGAACTCACTGGATGGTATGTATTTGATCCACTTTCATGGATATCAGTATTTAATTAATACACACAGTGCAAGAAATTATAAAATGATATTTGTCGTGGTCTCAAGCTCGTATAACAAGAATCTGTTAAATTTTCTTATTGAATTCCAAATGTACCTAAATGTACTAAAAAAAAGCCTGAATGTATATAAAAACGTATTTATAGAGCGTATCAATATGAAAATTCGCGGATCCGTCTGGGAAGAGATTAACTGATATCGGTTAATATACTTTATAGGTTAAACACGTTTTCCCCTTGCCTTATCTAACAAGTACTTGTGGAGTTTGTTCCACATAACCGATTGTTCTCCCTACCTGAGAACGTGTCATTGAAAGCTGCTGGAATCCGTTGTTATATATCTTTAATAGGCGCGAAGCGATAATGAGGCTATTATTGGTTTCATTTTTTTGGTTTTTTAATTCGTCGTCTTACTTTTGTTATGACCATTTGATCACGCTCTAAGAAGTAGAAGTACTATTTTCCTAGATGAATTCTACCACTCGGCAACTTTGTTTGTTTTCGTGACGTTTTTTTTACTGCATTCTGTAGAGGTTAATGCTGTGATAAATTTAATCATTTATGACTTAACTCATTTACAAAATGACTTCTGCATTCACGTATTAATTCTAAATATAGGATGTAAACTCTAAATTGAATAGAGATTAGCCAAACTTGGTAATTATACGGCTGTATTACTTAAAATACATCAGTGATTGAATTTTAATATAAGAAAAAGGATAGTTTGAAATCAGAGTCATATTATAGCCGCAATTTCTCTTGTCTTGGTGATTTTGTTAACTATGTGTCTCAACAGTCTATTTCATGGCTATTTTCCGGCAATCGGTCTATTTCATGGCTATTTTCCGGTTTAAAATTATCTCAATTATTTGCTTTAACTCGTAATATTCTTATCATTTCTTTGTCGTTTCAAGATTTGAAAGTTACTTAGCCAAATTTTCTATTGATAACAGAGATTTTTGTTTTAGGTGTATATTCTTGCAAAAAAGAACTCGTTTAATTTTTTTCTTACGGTCTGCAAACAAGTCGGTCCTGCCATGTTTACTCAAATTAATGGTAGAAATTGTTATTGGAAACTGAAGAAATTTTGTTTTCAGTCATATGCTTTGTCTGTGATTTGTGCTTGTTCTCAAACGAATAATGAATAATTTGGACAAATGTCCAATAAATGAAGTATTTTTCAGGTTTTTTAACTTTTTCATCTTCAAATTTCAGTCATTTATTTTAATTGCTCTCAAACGAAGTTTGTAGCAATTATATTAGTCCTTTCGGTCTTTTTTATTCGATTTTTCGCTTGACCGATTTTTCATCTGACCCATATGACTTTTCGTCCTCAAAAACGAGATAAAAGGTAGCGCCCAGTGGGCATTAAGTGCTCTTAGAGCCTTTCAGCTCACTAGTCTACTAGTCTCCAAGTATGTGATTCACAGAAACTGTTTTGGAGACTTATACTTATGGTGGGAAGGGCAGTTCTTAGAGGTTGACCCCCTCCCACACCACCCCCCCCCCCATACACACACAGCCCCCTCTCACTCCCCATCCCCACCCTTGCACATCGTTCAGGCCGTAATGGGCCCGTTCTGCCGAAAGCAACCTCCCACCGTGCCCCCCCCCCCCACTGTTGCCCCACACCCCCACTGTTGCCCCCCATCACCCCCCCCCCGCTGCGCTCACCTCCAGCCCCTTCAATTAAGCTAAAGCTAGCCTCACTAAAGTGTGGCTAGCGACTGACGAAGCCAACCGCTCGCCGGTTGTTTGAGAGCAATTCGCCCGACGTTAGTTGGTTATGTTCTTATTGTTTCGGCCTAGTGTAGCATTTTGTTTCCACGCTCAAAATTTTAATGAGTGATATAATATTGCTGCTCATTTTAGTGTTTGTTTGCTGGCGTTTCTATGAATTACTTTCGGAATCTAGTTGTGGTGTCTTTTGAGACGTGACGCTCAAATGAAGCATTTTGCTAGGGTCTAGTCTCGGGAGCATTTTTTGGCTATCGTTAACTATATATTTTTCGATGTAATGGAACCGTGTTTTTTTTGGACGGCTGATATGGGGAGAAAAAAATTTTAGATTCGTAATTTTTTGTTGTGTGAGAATTGCGGGTGTGTTAATGTGTCATCTAAAAGTAAACTCTCACGTTTCCACGATTTGCAAATCATTGTCTCTTTGACGCGACGAAAACAATCATCTTAAATTAAGTCAGCAAGATAATTAAGATTTTGAAATAAATTTTGTATCCTAGATGACGATGCTTCACTGAGTACCGGTCGTCTCTCAGCTTGTAGCAGTTACAGCAATCTCTCTGCTCGAGGGGGAGGAGATAGAGACAGTGATGCTGATGAAGACGATGAAACAGAGGGAACTAATAGTCGTACAGCTGTGACGTCACGCAGCCGGACTGTCTCGGCTCTGGCTCTTGAGCCTAATGAGGATGGACAGTTGCCAGCTCTATGGCCTTCATTATTCAAATTTATTCCACCGACTATTTATTTTCACCTCAAAACCGAAAAAGGTTTGTGACCGCGTTTTGGTATAAATCTTAATAAGGATGTTAAAAACCGCCCGTGTAATTTTGTCCAACAGAACAAAAATTTTGAATGGAGCATCATTATATACCGAGAGATGTCTGTGACTGTCATGAACTTACCTTATAGACTCGTATCGACAATTAATGCAATTCAAGTATTAAAAACATTTTAGACACCTATTTACAATCTTTATCAGTACTCTGACGAAACAGACATAGCGCTAATAGTGCTCTAATAAATTTAAGAGGAGTAATTCTAGAAGAGTACAAAGACAAATATCAAATTTTCTCATCGAAACTTGGTTGCTTTAGTTGAGAGTACAATTTTTTCAAGTATTTGTCTATGTAGACTTAACAGTTATAATTTGGGTATTCGTTGGGCATGCACTTCCAAATTCCTTGTCTCTGGAAAAATTAATTATTGGGGAGTTGATTTTTTCTAAATACTTTTTTCAAAGTTAGATATTTTGGACAGCGACAAGTTTTACTTATTATATATAGTGAACTAATCGCTTATTAAACAGAAAATTCTGCATTTAGCGTAGTTTGTGGCACAGTACGGAGATTATGTAAAAAATGAAACCAGATGTTGAGTCACAGTCAGTGCTGTAGACAAAATCATATCTTTCTGAAAGCAGTTATTATCTCAATGGTTTGTTTTCACGAACTTTTAGTATTTCAACATTAACGCTAAATTCTTATAAGATTGTAAACAAGCAAACTCTAAAAAGTTTTATACTTATGAAAAGGTTAACGTTTTTTCACTAAAACTTTGGTTCTGAAATTTGCCCACCCTTCGGTTCTTCTGTGTTGAAATTAAAAATTGGTTTTGAATCCTTCGCTCGACTTTGTTCTCACCAAAAAGTTCGATTTAGTAAAGAGTTTTGATGCAATGTTTTCCCCGATAACTACCTTTGCTTTGCTCATTGTCTAAGACAATTGGAGAACTTCTTTTAATGTCTCTTTGATAATTGTCGTGATTCATTTCAACTGGGCTTCGCCTTGTCTCAACTCGATCCAGTATAAATTTCTCTAACTATTGCCTAGAATGTGTTCAATAGACTCTGCCAGCCTCTCCAATGGCTTCATTTAGGCTATCCGTTTTTGAACCTTTGACATTTTCATCACGTGTTTCGTTTTACTTAGGTCACGGTTGACTTTAACGGTTGATTCCTGACTTAACTCACTCGTTGTTTCAACTGAATGGAATTTAGAAATAATCCACTGAATTTGAAATAAAAAGTAACGGATAAACGAAGAAAGCCAGGCTATTAAAACTCAATGTGAAGACTAAAGCATTAAACTATCAAGGTTCCTTAGAGTAACTGCTGGTGTTTCACTTAGTGTTTAATAGCCGCACAGCGATAGCTGGGGCTATTATTGGCCTTTTCTTGGTTTTTAATAGCCGTCCTCATCTTCTCAGCATGCTATTATAGCGCTCCTATTTTTTTTACAATTCAAAGAATTTGAATTGTATTGGGGCGCTGTCTTTTTTACAATTCAAAGAATTTGAATTGTATTGGGGCGCTGTCTTTTTTTTTTAAGATCTGTTCACACATTTTCATGATTTTTGAAGTCAAATTGGAGTAGTGATTTTGGTCACGCCGAAACAGGAAATGGAGCGAAAAAGCGAGTGGTTTTGCGGCGTGATTTTTTTTCGCTCTAATTTTAAAGTGCGAAAATGGTGTTTGAGCAAAAATTCGGTTTCTCGGTAGTGGTTTTTTGTTCACATGCGGCAATTTCACTCTGATTTTTACCGTTTTTCGATTTTCTGGATCGTATTTTTTTCTAAATGGTTTTCCCAATCCATTCACAGCTCATTCTAGGCCTAGTTTTTTGTTTGAATTAAATTTTCATTTCTCGCTAGTGGTTTTTTGGTCACATGCGGCATTTTGACATTGATTTTTTGATTTTTTTTTCTTATTTTTTGATCTGATTTTTTTAAAAATGGTTTTCTCAATTCACTCATAGTCCATTCTAGGTCTAGTTTTTCTGTTTAGTCAATGAAAATTCTTTGAATTGTACGTCAGGACTTGTCCTGCTATGTTTTTTTTTTAAGATCTGTTCACACATTTTCATGATTTTTGAAGTCAAATCGGAGTAGTGATTTTGGACACGCCGAAACAGGAAATGGAGCGAAAAAGCGAGTGGTTTTGCGGCGTGGATTTTTTTCGCTCTAATTTTAAAGTAGAGTGCGAAAATGGTGTTTGAACAGAAATTCGGTTTCTCGGTAGTGGTTTTTTGTTCACGTGCGGCAATTTCACTCTTATTTTTACTGTTTTTTCGATTTTTTGGATCCGATTTTTTTCTAAACGGTTTTCCCAATCCATTCACAGCTCATTCTAGGCCTAGTTTTTTGTTTGAATTAAATTTTCATTTCTCGCTAGTGGTTTTTTTTGTTCACATGCGGCATTTTGACATTGATTTTTTGTTTTTTTTCTTATTTTTCGATCTGATTTTCTAAAATGGTTTTCTCAATTCACTCATAGTCCATTCTAGGTCTAGTTTTTCTGTTTAGTCAATGAAAATTCTTAGAATTGTACGTCAGGACTTGTCCTGCTATGTTTTTTTACTTCGTCGAATAAAAAAATGTTTCGCTTTACCTCATTTTGCCGCTTTTTCAACATTTTGCTTGATATCTTTTTGACTTCTCTAGGCTAGTTTCTCTCTTCTCTCATTCTGCTAATAGTGATTTTGAACATCAGTTGCTCAGCAACGCAATTCAAAACGAAGAGAGTCAGTGTAAAAAATTGATGTCAGAAGTAGAAACGGGATAAACCCATAAAGCCCAATTTTAGATGCCCGGTATTTGAATGTCGTTCCTATAAGTCTTAGTTGCCATCTCTAATGCTTATTGGTACTGATAGTAGCCCCTGTAGCCTCTCTCTAAGAAACAGAAGTACTTTATGTTCAATTACGAAATGGCATCAAAATAAATCGGACTTAAAAAATGTTTTTGTACAAAAATCTTTTTTTTTCAATATCTTCTATTCTTTCAATCCCAATCATGCTTATTGGAATCAACGGTGGCTATTTTCCGGCAATCTGCCGGGTATGTTTTTACAATTCAAAGAATTTGAATTGTATTGGGGTGCTGTCTTTTTTTTAAGATCTCTTCACACATTTTCATGATTTTTGAAGTCAAATTGGAGTAGTGATTTTGGTCACGCCGAAGCAGGAAATGGAGCGAAAAAGCGAGTGGTTTTGCGGCGTGAAGTTTTTTCGCTCTAATTTTAAAGTAGAGTAAGAATACGGTGTTTGAACAAAAATTCGCTTTATCGGTAGTGGTTTTTTGTTCACATGCGGCAATTTCACTTTGATTTTTACTGGTTTTTTTTCGATTTTTTGGATCGGATTTTTTTCTAAATGGTTTTTCAAATCCATTCATAGTCCGTTCTAGGTCTAGTTTTCTGTTTAGTCAATGAAAATTCTTTGAATTGTACGTCAGGACTTGTCCTGCTATGTTTTTTTATTTCGTCGTCATGATTTTTGTTACGACCATATGACGTCACAGCCACTTTTTGTTCATTCGTTCATGCAATTTCAACTGATTTGCATGTGTGACGTCATTTTTCGCGCTGAGTGGAGCAATTTTTTTTGTTCATGCGCGTGATGAAATTTTTGGTCACACTTGACTTACCTCACTCTCAAAAATGACTTCCTCAATTTGAAATTGACTTTTATTTACTTTAGTTCAAAGAGATAAGGTCAAATGGGTGTGTGTCACTTCAAATGAAGGTTATTTGAGATCAGCTAATAGAGGCAGCAATAACTTATACAGATTTTTAAATCAAAATATAACATATCGGCCTTCAACGAAAAGACGAATTTTTTTGGTCTGTCTTTTTTACTGTTTTTTTTAGACTGCCGATCTACGAATCTATTGCGGCTATTTTTTGGCAATCTGCCAGCTATGTTTAACTCATGTTCTCCAATTTAGAGGCTGATTTCACCATTTTTCTTATCTATTGAAACCGCAGAAGAAATTGGAACACTTTTGAGACTTAGATAATATTAGTTTGTCGTCGACTTTTTCTTTATTTTCTAACGCGCCGGTCAGATGTGCCAACGGTTGCTATTTTCGGGGAATTTGCCGGCTCTGTTTATTAATCAGGAACAAGATTGATTTAGCGAGTTTATGATTTAAAAGAGTTCAAAACAATCTCGGATAAAAAATATTGTTTCTTTGTACAGTCAACCAGGTGAAATTGTGAAATCTGATCATGATGCACGTATGTATAATAAACTGACCAGAATTTTTATATTCACCCAATTATTGTACACTCTTGTAAATTTTTGCACACACTTTTTGAATCTTTTGAGCAAGTTGAATTTTTATGATAGCACATTCTTGTCTAGCACACAGATTGTTCTACTACAAGTAAACACGCAAACGATATTGATGCGTTATGATCCAAATTTATTATCTTTATCTTTGCATTGGAAAGTACATGTACTTGTCAGATGGCCCAGATTCACTCTAGCATAAATTTTGTCTCTTTGCATTAATGACAATTCTTGCTTGACGAAATACTGGAACACCCTTGAAAATGGTTGTCTTAACAATATCAATTCAAAATAAAGAATAGAGCACTATGTTAATTTCCCCATTGTAAATAATCGAAATGATGGTCTATTGTTCATTTGGATCTATTTTGTTTTGTTTTGCCCATCCCCCCCCCCATCTTAGAGGGCTTATATTTTGTAACCCCCCCCCCCCCCCCCCACCAGGCGAACATGCTATTTTTCACATAGTAACGTGCTATATAACAACATAGCAACAACATAACAACAACATAACTGGGGGGGGGGGGGGTTGTGTTGCAACAACTATATAACAACATAACTGGGGGTATAAGAAACATTTGGGGGGGGGGGGCAACAGAATAGATCCGTTCATTTTTATGAAAGCAGCTCAACTGAATTTGAGACTTTTGATACATTACTTTTCGCTACTGTTTCAGTTGCGGTGTTGCCTCACGATGCTCGCAAACTCCTCAAATGGAAGCCGAGCACAATCTGTCCGAATGTAGTGAAGAACCTGATTGCAAGGGTCGGATTCAGATTCAGCAAAAGTTAGTTTATTATAACTAATAAACATTCGAAAATCAGTCGCTAGTATCATAAAATGGATCATAAAATTACGAAACTATACTTTCTAAAAAAATCTTCACACCTGACACTTATCGTGAGTTTTTGCATTGTGAATTTTAGAATTTAATGATCAATTTGAACAGGTTTCACGAGAATTCAACTTACTGCGGATTACGATAATCTGGCGTTTATCCGTGATTACTTCTAATATCCTCCTTAAAGTTTAGAAAAGTTGGAATTTTATCGATTTTCAGTTTATCTGAAATTACAAACATATAAATCGACTTGATACTGAAAATTTTCAAAAACACGCAATAGAACATGTAAAATTGCAGCGTTAGTGTTTACTTTTATCAATGAGTTTTTTTACAGAAGATGCTAAAAATCTGTTCAGGTGTCTGTCGTTGTTTTGTTCATAGATTACACGTGTTTTTTCAGGCTCTACTGATATCACAGAAGGTGACTTGAATGAACTTAATGTGTTTGTTTCAGTGTGTGTGTGTGTGATATTAATTTGATATAACCTTTAATTTGACATAACCCATTAATGCCTACCTACAATTCATGTGTTGTTATAGAACACGTTACTATGTTAAAATATAGCACTTGCTCCGGGGTGGAAGTAAATGTTATATGCTCACTAATTTAGAGAGAGATGGGGGGGGGGCAGAATAGACCCCTCCGTCAAGTTATTGCTTCTTGCTTGATTGACTTATTACATAACCTCCCTAACTATTTTGTTCTTGTTCGATGACTTTTGAGGTTGGTGTTTGTGTGAAGTGAAACATAATTTTACTGTTGGTCGACTGGAACTTCATTTAATTATTGATTTTTGGGAATTAGCCCCCCCCCTCCCGGTCGGATTTTAACCATCTATAATTGATGTTTACGCATTCATAATGCTGTCTAAACCGTATATTAACCTCTTATTGGGCTATCGAAACCATTGTTATGGCAAAAGCAAAAGGCTGTTTTTTGTTCACACGTCGTCCTAAAAACAAAGATTTTGTTCAATTGGGGTGAAAAGGAAAGTTCCAATTTTCGATTAGTAATCATAACAATCGATTGTGTTTTTTATGCACATAAAATATTTTTGTTTAGGGAGCAGTGACTGGATCTGTTACTGGGGCAAACACATGAAGGCAGAGTGCTTCAGAAACGTGAAAGAATACCAGAAGGTGAGAATTAATCATCTTTATTAACGTTCATCAATTTAAGAAAAAATGGGATCTTTTCCGTTTGTGCCACCCAATTTAGTGGGTGCATATTATTTCCAGACACCAGACGCACGTGCCTTATTTTTACATAATGAATTACCATGTAATGGCACGTGCTCTATAATTGGGGGGCGCATAACGTACTGGACACAAACGGAAAGATCCAAAAAATGTTTACGATTGCATGCAAAAAAAATCGGATCTACCTATATTAAGTTTTTTGAATTTTCTTAGTTTGTAGGACTTTCAGTCTTAGGCCTCTAGATCTCAAGCATGACAAAAAAACATGCAAACGTTACATATGTATTCATCCAGGCATCTTGAATTTTAAAATCTGTTCCTTTTTCATTTGAACAAGCCTTTTCGCAGAATAAATCAAATCCAATTTAGGTAGTACTTTTGTGTGAATGTTTCGATTAATAGCTGCGATAGTGATAGCTCAGACTTCTCTTTGGCCTTCTCTTAGTTTCATACGACTCGAAGAGTAGTGTTGGTGTTTGATGGTTTTTTAAACCTGAAGTAGTATGTGCAAGCGGTGTTATGACCTAAAAGCAAAAGTGAGTAAAATTCCTGTGAACTAATTTTTTTCAGAGCGAGATTTTTTTGTAGAGTGAATTTTTTCGACATATTAATGCATCTAGATATCTTTTTTTAGCCCTTAGTTTTACCTATTTTGTTTCTTATCAACTTTATCGATTTTTTTTTCAGTCGTAGCTGCACTATGTGACTCTCTGCAGATGATATTGCTGTTGTTAAGCTCCGAATGATGCGGTTCAAAGAAAATATGCTCGTTTAATTGGCCTGTGTTCTCAAATAGTTTGATGCCGAAATCGATTTTGCGTGAACATAAAAGCATTGTAGCTGAGTCGTTAGGATGTCAGACTGACAACCTTGAGGGCAGGGGCTCGAACTTCTATCGGGTTGGTTTTTGCATCTTGAAAACATTTAGCTACTCCTTCTAAATTGAATTCAAGTCCTTTGGATTTTGGAGTGTTTTATTCGAATACATTTTTTGCGCAACATCAGAGATTTAAAATACAATTTATTTATTTTCTGACGTTCATTTATTTTTCTGATGTTATTTTTTCACCTCGCCTACTTTTCTGACGGTAAATGTTTGAAGTTCAGCAATAATTTGTTTTATAAATTCAATTTTATCAATTGCTTTCGCAAAAAATTTCAATTGAATTTTTGACGTTATTATGCATTTTGTTTTCACTGAAAGATAACTCAATTGTTTGTTCACAGCCAAATAATGAAATTTTCTTGCTCTTGTTCTTTGTTTTATATTTATTTTACTATTTAACTTTCTTTTGTGTGTTTAATATTATGAAGATGCCTTTTCTGAATTTTATACATTGTAACCGGAGCCCCAAAGTTTGTTATTGAGTTTGCCCTGTTAAATCAAGGGACAATTTTTAAATTGATTTAGTTCTTGTCAGTTTTACACGGTTTCTCGAGGACTTTGCATTTGCTTGCTTGATTATTTTCAATGGTGATTTTTCTTCACGTTTGTTTCTACAAAAACCAGGTTTCTTCAAAAATTCTGTTTCTGCGTGACGTACTTAACTCTCAAAATGACGTCTCTCTCAAATTGCTTCCTGCTTAATTTAATTAAAGAAGACAAGGTCAACTATCAAAGCTATCGCAGCTAAATTCTGGCATTCTGCCAGCTAAGTTCTGATCTTTATGGTTAATCACAACATGACCCCGGCAAATCTTTTCAGGTGAACCATTTTCCGGGGACCTTCCAAATAGGGCGCAAAGACAAATTGTACCGGAACCTGACCAGACTCCAACACAGGTATGGCCAGAAGCACTTCAACTTCTTCCCAAACTCTTTCATACTGCCACAAGATCTGAGACTGTTGAAGAGGTGCTGGGACGATGGAGGATTCAAACACAAATGGATCCTTAAACCGGTCAGTATTACATACATAGCAGATTTTACCTATTAGTTTCGTATTATATCGGCGCGCGGAGGCTATGGACCCTCGATTATTTTTCCCCTGTGGAATATGGCCATCTATAAATGCAATTTTTCGAACAAACGCATTATCTGGTTCGCGAGGCTAATGCAAACAAAGTTTTAAATCACGGGAGGAGAGGAGGGTGTAATTAGGGCTCTATATTTCTCTTGTGTGTTTACAATGGTAAAGATCGGATCGCAACCTATAAACTAATAGATTTGGTATATTTCATGTTTGTGCCACCCAGCTTAGTTGATGCATATTATTTGCACGTGCCATTTTTTGCACAATGATTTACCATGCAATGACACGTGTTCTATTTGGGGCGCATAAAGTACTGGGCAGCACAAACGGAAAAGATCCTAAAGCTGTTTTTAGCCTGCCTCTGCGAGGGGCATCGGGATCCGCGTGATCAACAAGTGGAACCAGATTCCGAAGAGGAGAGCAGTCATCGTGCAGAAGTACATCAACAAGCCATTTCTAATCAACGGATCCAAGTTTGACCTTAGAGTGTACTGCTTCGTCAGCTCCTATGACCCTCTCAGGATATACGTTTACAATAATGGGCTGGCCAGATTCTGTTCAATGAAGTTAGTGAAATCGCAAAGTCCACGGCTTTCTGATTCCGGAACCCCTCACCCCCGCACACCACTTTAGAGTAGATGAGACTTGTACACCCCCACTTGCGCACGTGCTAATTTCCATTTATAAAAGTGCTATATAACCGCACGTAATTTGCACTGGGGATTATAAAGAGCAAAAGTGGCACAAGAAATCCCAAAATTTCACAGATTTAGTATTGTGGTGGTGCGTGAAGCTTAATTTTTGAACAAGCTGACTTGATTTAAATTGATTTAGAGCAGACAATAATAGAGAGCTGATTCTAAATTTAAAGCAAAATGATACAGCAACTAAACATTTTTGCCGGGTTGGCTGTTTAAATTCTTCAGTAGGAAATAGTTCAATGTGATGTGCAGTGTTATTTTCAGGTATTCGAACTCGGTGAAGAACATAAATAACAAGTTCATGCATCTGACCAACTACTCTGTGAACAAATTCAACAGTGACTACATGTCGAATGAGAGCAGTACTAAATGCGAGGGTCACAAATGGTAACACACCTTGTGTCATAGCTGTCACCCTTTCAATCCTCACTTTTGAATCTAGGAATATCTTATAGCTGTCACCCTTACACTTCAATTTTTAATTGCTCTCAAACAAAGTTTGTTGCAATTATATTAGTCCTGAGAATTGCTGCCGTTCGTTTGAGAGCAATTCGTTATCTTTTAATCTAATCTGTTTCGCTTTCATCTGAGTTCCTTAAAAGGGGGAAGCAACAAATGTGGATCTACACAATGAGCTGTTCAATTAAAATTGTCAAATTACTATTAGGGCTTCATATTTATTGGGTAAATAATGATTTTATTTATAATGATTAATAAGAGGAAGATATTTTTGAAGGATAAAGAGATATCCAAGATCTTGACTATAAACTTGCACAAAAGATATATAAGTTTATGACGTTTTGGGTTTTCGTAACTGATATCGCCACGACATAAAATCTCATTACGTAATTGCCATCTTATCTTTAGCCGACCAATAAATTTTTTTCAATGAAATACGGAAAGACAGGTGTTAAGATGCGAATCAACGTCGTCTTGGTATTTATGCTTCGACGTCAGACGGGTTCAATTACCTGGTATAGTTTTGTAAATTGGTAATTATGTTAATACAACAAAAGGAGGATATAAAAACGAACATGAAGTTAAATTGAAACTTAAATTAAAAACTCAAAAATGCAGAAGAAAAGTTTGCAAAAAGAATTGCCTAATTTTATGCGCCTTGAGCGAGTATATCAATTGTTTTACCTTTCAGATAGGAACTTTTTGTTGTTTTCAGGACTCTTCAAGCCTTGTGGGGCTGGATGGCTCGAAGAGGAATTGACCACAAAAAAATATGGAACACAATTCAAGATATAGTTGTCAAAACTATCATTGCGTTAGTATATTCATTACACTTGAACGAAGTCTGAAGCAATTATTCTGAACGTGTGAATTTTTTGTTG
This sequence comes from Convolutriloba macropyga, assembly GCF_964194025.1. Lineage (NCBI taxonomy): Eukaryota > Metazoa > Xenacoelomorpha > Acoela > Convolutidae > Convolutriloba > Convolutriloba macropyga. The sequence goes on along the minus strand of NC_134481.1, from coordinate 41,776,222 downwards.
TGACTGTTTTGTTCTAGAATATTTTTGGGCTCGCTTATGTGATTTGACATTTATCAATAGAAATGAGATAAAGTGGTGAAGCCCGAGTGTATTAATTCGCTGGGCACATCTCTTATAGATTTAAGTGTACGGCGAAGCTGCTGAGGAACGCTTGAGGAGGAAGATTTCCATGTTTTGAACGGCGATTTTCAAAACCCTAAACATCCCCAATTTAAACCCCTCAAAAAAACTTTTTTATAGCTGCGAAGCTGTAAGCTGAGCGTAGCTATATTGCGGTGCTCTTGGTTTTTTTTTGTTTCGTCGTCTGACGCTTCATTTTCGTTTTACATTTGTTCTAGAACATTCTGTCTCGTCACTGCTTAAATGGCTTTTTCGCGCTTGATTTCACGCTTTCTGCGTGACCTAAGTTGCTGTTCCTAAAACAAAGTTGATTGTAAGAAAACAGATTGTATGGTCCGACAGCCGAGTGGTTAAGGCGACTGGCTGTTAATCCGGAGAGCGCCGGTTCGAGACGCGACAGGGAAACTTTTTTTGCACCCAAAAACAACCTCCTTTGAAATAAACTTGTAAGTTTTATAGGCGGTGGCGATAACTATTATCAACTCACTTCTGTATCTTTTTCCATCTGTATTTTACGGCACGCAAGTCTATTTCGCAGCTATTCCGGCAATCTGCCGGCTATGTTTTTACAATATTGTTGACATACACGGTAATGAAATTTTGGTAGAATTTTTCTTCCTTCAATTTTTTATGACACCCTTAACAGAGTTATCAAAAATTCGTGTGCTATCGATCTGACCACATTCGTCTGAGAGCATTATTAATTCCTCTCAAACGAAGTTTGTAGCAGTTATTAGTCCTCTGGTCTTCTATCATAGCTGCGAAGCTGAAAGATGAGCGGAGCTATATTGCCGTGCTCATGGTTTTTATAGTCCACGAATTGAATTGAATTGGGGCTCTGTGTCTTTATTAATAGCCGCACAGCGATAGCTGGGGCTATTATTGGCCTTCTCTTGGTGTTTTTATTTCGTCGTCGCGATTTTGGTTACGACCATATGACGTCACAATCACTTCAAATCTTCGTGTTCATTCGTTCATGCAATTTGACCTGAAGTGCGTGTGTGAGGTCACTTTTCGCTCTTAGTGGAGCGAGTTTTTTTGTTCATTCGCGTGATTAAGTTTTTGGTCGCTCTTGACTTACCTCACTCTCAAAAATGACTTCCTGACTTTGAAGTTGACTTTTATTTACTTTAATTCAGAGATAAGGTCAAATGGGTGTCTGTCACTCTAAATGAAGGTTATTTGAGAGCAGCTAATAGAGGCAGCAAAAACTTAAACAGATTTTTTAATCAAAATTTAACATATCGGCCTTCAAAGAAAAGACGAATTTTTTTGGTCTGTCTTTTTATAGCTGCGAAGCTGTAAGCTGAGCCTAGCTATATTGCGGTGCTCTTGGTTTTTTGTTTCGTCGTCTGACGCTCTTTTTTCGTTTTACATTTGTTCACACAGCAAAGCTGAAAAAGTCAAATTTTCTGAATGACTTCTTCCTCTCACTATCTGACCACATTCGTCTGAGAACATTATTAATTCCTCTCAAACGAAGTTTGTAGCAGTTATTAGTCCTCTGGTCTTCTATCATAGCTGCGAAGCTGAAAGATGAGCGGAGCTATATTGCGGTGCTGTTGGTTTTTTTTGTTTTGTCGTCTGACGCTCTTTTTTGTTTTACATTTGTTCACACAGCAAAGCTGAAAAAGTCAAATTTTCTGAATGACTTCTTCCTCTCACTATCTGACCACATTCGTCTGAGAACATTATTAATTCCTCTCAAACGAAGTTTGTAGCAGTTATTAGTCCTCTGGTCTTCTATCATAGCTGCGAAGCTGAAAGATGAGCGGAGCTATATTGCCGTGCTCTTGGTTTTTATAGTCCACGAATTGAATTGCATTGGGGCTCTGTGTCTTTATTAATAGCCGCACAGCGATAGCTGGGGCTATTATTGGCCTTCTCTTGGTGTTTTTATTTCGTCGTCGCGATTTTGGTTACGACCATATGACGTCACAATCACTTCAAATCTTCGTGTTCATTCGTTCATGCAATTTGACCTGAAGTGCGTGTGTGAGGTCACTTTTCGCTCTTAGTGGAGCGAGTTTTTTTGTTCATTCGCGTGATTAAGTTTTTGGTCGCTCTTGACTTACCTCACTCTCAAAAATGACTTCCTGACTTTGAAGTTGACTTTTATTTACTTTAATTCAGAGATAAGGTCAAATGGGTGTCTGTCACTCTAAATGAAGGTTATTTGAGAGCAGCTAATAGAGGCAGCAAAAACTTAAACAGATTTTTTAATCAAAATTTAACATATCGGCCTTCAAAGAAAAGACGAATTTTTTTGGTCTGTCTTTTTATAGCTGCGAAGCTGTAAGCTGAGCCTAGCTATATTGCGGTGCTCTTGGTTTTTTGTTTCGTCGTCTGACGCTCTTTTTTCGTTTTACATTTGTTCACACAGCAAAGCTGAAAAAGTCAAATTTTCTGAATGACTTCTTCCTCTCACTATCTGACCACATTCGTCTGAGAACATTATTAATTCCTCTCAAACGAAGTTTGTAGCAGTTATTAGTCCTCTGGTCTTCTATCATAGCTGCGAAGCTGAAAGATGAGCGGAGCTATATTGCCGTGCTCTTGGTTTTTATAGTCCACGAATTGAATTGCATTGGGGCTCTGTGTCTTTATTAATAGCCGCACAGCGATAGCTGGGGCTATTATTGTCCTTCTCTTGATGTTTTTATTTCGTCGTCGCGATTTTGGTTACGACCATATGACGTCACAATCACTTCAAATCTTCTTGTTCATTCGTTCATGCAATTTGACCTGAAGTGCGTGTGTGAGGTCACTTTTCGCTCTTAGTGGAGCGAGTTTTTTTGTTCATTCGCATGATTAAATTTTTGGTCACTCTTGACTTACCTCACTCTCAAAAATGACTTCCTGACTTTGAAGTTGACTTTTATTTACTTTAATTCAAAGAGATAAGGTCAAATGGGTGTCTGTCACTCTAAATGAAGGTTATTTGAGAGCAGCTAATAGAGGCAGCAAAAACTTAAACAGATTTTTTAATCAAAATATAACATATCGGCCTTCAACGAAAAGATGAATTTTTTTGGTCTGTCTTTTTATAGCTGCGAAGCTGTAAGCTGATCGTAGCTATATTGCGGTGCTGTTGGTTTTTTTTGTTTTGTCGTCTGACGCTCTTTTTTGTTTTACATTTGTTCACACAGCAAAGCTGAAAAAGTCAAATTTTCTGAATGACTTCTTCCTCTCACTATCTGACCACATTCGTCTGAGAACATTATTAATTCCTCTCAAACGAAGTTTGTAGCAGTTATTAGTCCTCTGGTCTTCTATCATAGCTGCGAAGCTGAAAGATGAGCGGAGCTATATTGCCGTGCTCTTGGTTTTTATAGTCCACGAATTGAATTGCATTGGGGCTCTGTGTCTTTATTAATAGCCGCACAGCGATAGCTGGGGCTATTATTGGCCTTCTCTTGGTGTTTTTATTTCGTCGTCGCGATTTTGGTTACGACCATATGACGTCACAATCACTTCAAATCTTCGTGTTCATTCGTTCATGCAATTTGACCTGAAGTGCGTGTGTGAGGTCACTTTTCGCTCTTAGTGGAGCGAGTTTTTTTGTTCATTCGCGTGATTACATTTTTGGTCACTCTTGACTTACCTCACTCTCAAAAATGACTTCCTGACTTTGAAGTTGACTTTTATTTACTTTAATTCAAAGAGATAAGGTCAAATGGGTGTCTGTCACTCTAAATGAAGGTTATTTGAGAGCAGCTAATAGAGGCAGCAAAAACTTAAACAGATTTTTTAATCAAAATATAACATATCGGCCTTCAACGAAAAGACGATTTTTTTGGTCTGTCTTTTTATAGCTGCGAAGCTGTAAGCTGAGCGTAGCTATATTGCGGTGCTGTTGGTTTTTTTGTTTTGTCGTCTGACGCTCTTTTTTTGTTTTACATTTGTTCACACAGCAAAGCTGAAAAAGTCAAATTTTCTGAATGACTTCTTCCTCTCACTAACGGCATTTGCGTGCGTGACGTCATTTCTCACTCACTTTAGGGAAAGTTTTTAAGTTATTTGCTTGATTAGATTTTGATCATACGTGACTTACCTCGCTCAATAAAATGACTTTTGCACTTTGAAACTTAAGTTTAGTTTGAATTTGTTTAATGTCAAAGGAACTCAAATGTGCAATAAAGGTCACTAATAAGGGGCTTCTTTGGAATGAATTTTAACAAGCTTTATTAATTTATCGCTGAATTTTTTAGCCTAGTTTTTTGAGCGGCGTCGATTTGTTTTTCAATTTAGATCTGTATCTGTTTCTATCTCTATTATATGGCACGCATGTCTATTCTTTTGCAGCTATTCCGGCAATCTGCCGGCTATATTTTACTATTTTCTGAGACTGCAGATCTACAAAGATATTTCGGCTATTTTCTGTTAATCTGCCAGCAATTTTTTCTGTAAGATGTTTGCACACATTTTTCCACATTTTTGAGCCCAGTTTTCACACATTTTTGAGCCCAAAATGGCGCAAATTTTCACGTTTTTGTAATTTTTCGAGATTTTTGTTTGATTAGTCTCGAATTGACGGTTGGCAAAGTTGATAGACATATTTTGCAAGACAACATTACTTTTTGTGACCATTTTATGGGCTATATGTTTAAGTGCTCTTGAACGACGTTCATAGCAATTATTGTAAACGTGTATGTCTTTTTTAATGCAAAATTTTCCCTTGACAATTTTGACTTTTCGAATGACTTTTACGCCCTTGACTTTTTGCGTTTTGCGTGATCTAAAATTCTCTCTCAATTACAATTTCAAGCAGCTGAACTCAATTGGCGGCAATTTAATACTAAAAGTCAAATGAAAACTTCGCCGAAACTGGTGCCATTTTTTATTTTAAATCTTAATAGTGGTATATGTTAAGCTCAAATGTGGTTATTTGAAGCCCACTATTGGACTTCTGAGTCCCATTTAGGCTGCCACTGGCCGTTCGAGAGCAATTCTTCCGTTGTTTAGTCGGTTATGTTTTATTACTGCAAACATAAACACGCAAATTGATACTAATTTTTGCGTTTCAAGTTTTTCTTTGTCAATTTTTTTGTCATTTTTCAGGTTTTCCAGCCCCAGGGTACAGGAAATCTCCTCTAATGTTTTAAAATAGATTACGGCATAGTTGAGAGGGGCAATGAAATGGTTTTCAACATTCTAATATCTTATGAATTTATGAAATTTGAAGTTTTTCAAATTTTCTGAAGATTATTATGTTCCGAGTTCATGGATCTTTATGGGCCAGTGAAAATTTCAAAAGCTTGAAATTGTATTACTGGATAGTTTTGGAAGACATTGAAAACTTTCTGAAGATATGAATATCCCAAGTTAAGCAAAATTTGTTAAAGTTTGCAATTGTTTTAAATTGTTTAGCTTTTTCTAAGGTTATTGATCTTTACGGGCCAATAAAACTGTTATATGGCTTGCAGATGGGTAACTGAACAGATGCGATAAAAATTGTATTGAAGATCTTATTAATGCGAAATTCATAAATCTTCAGTTGCATTTTTTGAATTTTTAAAGGATTTGTCTATGTCGATTTTTTACTAATGAAACCTGCAATTGTTTTTGAAATTCTCAAAAATTTGTTTTATTGAGTTTTTAATCCTTAAAGGCCAATGAACATTTTCAGGTTTTACAGATGGGCTACTGGACAGATCTGGTAGACATAAAATAATTTTGAACAGCTAATATTGTGAAATTGATAAAGTTTCAAAAAATTTTGCAATTTTCAATTTTTTAAGTCTTGTTTTTTCAATTCGAGTGCATCCTTTCAGGTTTTGTGCGTGGTTTCATGGGTGTTATTTAATGGATCAATTTCGGCCGTCAGGGTAAAATCTTCTAAATTTTTTGCAGCCTCAGGGGCTTTGCAACCTCCTCTGGAGTTCAATAGTTTACTGCATAGCTTATAGTGCCCATGCAATGGTTTTTAAGATTTTATTGAGACAATTTTACCAACTTTTTCATAAAACTTGGTTTTTTTTCATTTGATTTGTTTTGAAAATTTTTGTCGCTTTTTGATTTTTTCAAGCCTTGGGGCCAGAGAAACTTCCAGGGTTTGATTATAGGACTGCATTTTTTTTGATAAAATTTGCTATTTTTCTTAAATGCTCCTTTTATTCATTTTTTCTCGCCTCAGTAGCAAGGTTACCTACTCATGGGTTTGATAGTATATTACTGCATTGTTGCCAGGGGGCAATGAAAAGGTTTTCAGCATTTTAACATCAAGTTTTGAATTTTTTTTTAAAATGTGAATTTTCAAATTTTCTGAAAGTTTTTGTCATGTTCCTAATTCATCGATCTTTATTAACCAATTAAATTTTTTGAGGCTTGAATTTGGGTTACTGGATAGCCTCTGGAGAAAATCAATCGGTTCTGAATAAATTAATATCCTCAATTTTAGCAATATTTCATTAAAATTTGCAATTCTTTATAAGTGTTTGTCATTTTTCTCTTTTTGCTATCGTCATTGGCCAATAAAAATAGTTCAATTCTTGTGCAATGTATATTCAAATGGGTCAGATTGAGCTCTGACAGTAAAAGCTTTAAGAGTTTTGTCACGGATTATACTTTGTTTAATTTGTTTGATTATTTTAGGTCTTGTTTTTCTGTTTTGTCTGGCATTGTTCAATTGATCTGCTGGCCAGGTAGAGTAGTTCTAAGCTTGTCATTCAATTATTTGGATTGTAGTTCGGTACTCGTCCTGCCATGTTTTTTTTGTTTCGTTGTCTGACGCTATTTTTCGTTTTACATTTATTCAACCAGCAAAGCTGAAAACTGCAAGTTTTCTGAATGACTTCTTCCTCTCACTAACAGCATTTGGGCGCGTGAAGTCATTCTCACTCTTTTGCTAAAAAATTTTAGGGCATTTGCGTGATTCGATTTTAATCATACGTAAGCTAAGTTACTCAATAAAACGACTTTGCACTTTGAAACTTAAGTTTAGTTTGAATTAGTTCAAGGTCAAAGGAATTCATGCGTAATAAAGGTATCTTATAAGAAAGCTTCTGCGCAATGAATTTTAACAAGCTTTAAGGTATCGCTGATTGTTTTTCGTATAGCTTTTTGAGCGGCGTCGATAAATTTTTCGACTTATATCTGTATCGGTTTCTGTCTCTATTATACGGCACGCAAGTCTATTCTTTCGCAGCTATTCTGGCAATCTGTCGGCTATGTTTATGCAATTTTTCCTATGACACTTAACCTTTCGTCCTCAAAAACAGTATGCGCAGGTAAAATCAAGAGGGCAATAATTAATTGAGCACCTCTCTTAGAGGTCCGCTAGTCTAAGTACAGAATACATCGCGGCTATTGAAAACACTCAAAATCATACTTTAAAAGGCAGTTTTTAGCGGTTTGGAGCTCCCCGTCATCACCCTTCTCCTCCTCTCTCACCCCTTCCACCCCTCTCCACCTCCGCCGCTACCTCGGGCACTCCCCACCCCATGTAATTCGACCCCTAACTGCTCACGCTCGAGCGCCCACCCCGCTCTCCAGACTTGTAGACCCCACTCCTAACCTCTCCCCCCAACCCAGCCCAGATTAACTCCCCTAATGCACTCCTCATTCTTAATGCTAGCCTCCAAGCTGAAGGTGGCTAGTACCAATGCTAACTTCATTATATGCTAGTCGGTTATGTTTATTAGCCGCTCGCATCTTCTCACCTGGCTATTATAGCACTCCTATTTTTTTTACTAATCGAAAAATGCTAGATGTTTTTGGAGTCCTTCTGGCTATGGTTTTTGAAGATCTGTGCAGAGATTTTCATAATTTTTAGAGCCCAATTGGAGTGACGCCGAAGCAGGAAGTGGAGAGATTTTGCGGCGTCCATTTTTTGCTTTAATTTTAAAGCATAGTGAGAAAATGGCGTTCGAACAGAAATTTGCTAGGGTGTCTAACTGCTCTCGAACGAAGTTGGTAGCAATTGTGTTAGTCCTGTGTTGTTTTTATGCAATTTATCGCTTCATCGATTTTTAGTTTGATTAATTTGACTTTTCGTCAACAACGGGATAAACAGGTAACGCCCCGAGGGCATCAAGGTCTGGTGGAGATTTACGCGTTATTCCAGTCACTAAGAAGCGATTCATCTAGTTTGTATCGAGTAGACAATTTCATGGTGTTTAGGGCTGTTCTTAATCTTAAAACTTTGACTCCCCAGCACGCCCCGAGAGGGGGTCCAAACAAACCACCCGTTTGAGGACGTTGGGGTGGACCCTCCTCCACTCGCTTGGACCCCATCTCGTCCCCTTCCCAACCCCCCATCGCTTGACCCACCCCCCCCCCCCTCACGCCTCTCATCCCACCCCCCACCACAACCACTCCAATCACCCCCATGCTATCATCTCCGAAGCTGAGTACGCTCGCCGGTCGTTTGAGAGCAATTCGCCCGACGTGAGTCGGTTATGTTTTGTTCAATTGCGGAATTTTGACCTTGATTTTTACTTTTTTCGGTTTTGGATCTAATTTTTTTCCAAGTGGGTTTTCCCAGATCAGTAATGGTCCCTTTCAGGTCCAGTTTTTTTTAGTCAATGAAATTTCCTTGAGTTGTTTCAAAAATTATTCTGCTATGTTTTTTTTACTTCTTCGATTGAAAATTCGCTTTACTTCGTTCTGCCGCGTTTTCGATATTTCGCTTGAAATCTTTTTGAGTTCCTAGGCTAGTTTCATCGCGCATTCTGCTCAAAGTGCTTTTAAACAGCAGTTGCTCTGGAAAGCGATCTAAAATGAACAGAATCAGTATCAAAAACGAAATCAAAATTAGAAACGGGATAAACGCATAAAGCCCAATTATAGATGCCCTCTACTTGAATTTCGTTCTTAGAAGTTTTAGTAATCATCTCTGGTGCTTATTGGTATTGATGCTTGCCCTATTATCCCTCATTAGGAAACAGGTGTTTGTCTAACTACGGAATGATCGCACTTTATATTTTGTTAGTACAAAATTTAATCATTTTCTGTTTTTCCAATCCCAATTAATGTTATGGGAATCAACGGCTGCTATATTACGACAGTCTGCCTTGTATGTTTCAGTTTTGTTACGCAAGTTTTGTTTCAGCTCCGACTACTTCGTAAGCAGTGCAACTAAAGCCAATTTAAAAAACCGCCGATCTTGCTACGAGCTGTTCGGATTCGACATCATTCTGGACGATAACTTGAAACCCTGGATCTTGGAAGTGAACATTTCGCCTAGTTTGCACAGTAACTCAGAATTGGACGTCACAGTTAAAGAGTCAATGTTGAGGGACTTGTTCAACATTCTGGGCCTGTCGGTTCCAGACAGGGAGGAGGTGGCTTATTCGGGAATGAAAAGGTTAGGAAAAAATCCTTAAACGAACGTCATTCCTTAAACGAATCATTCCTTAAAAAATCATTCCTTAAAAAATCATTCCTTAAAAAATCATTCCTTAAACGAACAAAGTTAGCGTTTAAATCGCTGATTAATCGGTACTTCGATGCATGATAATTGGAAGTGCAGTGGCTCTTATTTCTAGTAATATTGCAATTGCTTGCAGAAAAATCTTAAGAGATGAGTAGCCTGCTAAGTTACACAACTCAAATACGCATCTACGATTAACTTGATATGCGCTTGTTTTGAGGAGCATTTTTGAGTAACGGGTAAATTCAGTTGTAATTATAAAAGCAAACTCTTTTCGATTATAGCCCTCCGCTTTGCCTCACCGTTTGCGGGGCTATAAACTTAAGCCTCTCTCAATTGAGATAATTGTACCGTACCATAAACATTTGGGGATACATTTTGGTAGAGTGGCTGTTTTTGGAAAAACCGTATGCTGTAGTATTGTTTCAATACCAGTATATAATGCTTCAAAAAATTTGTTTGGTGTTCCAGTAAATTCAGGCTGCCGTACATGAAGGAGGGAAGATTTATCAGAGACGCTCAGTTGAGTCAAAACGAGAGGGCAAAACACGTTCACTACATGCAGAGGGCCAATGATGATGTTAGTTTGTATACATAATTTATAGTTGTTTTGAATAATTTTCGGGTATGTGTGTAGAGGTTTGAATTAGCCGACTGCTGGTTTACCCGAGAACTAAGAAATGGGGAAAATTGAAAATTGAAGACGATAATTTGACCGCACACCAATTGTAATGGTTGGACGAACTGTTGATATTTTGACCAATCAGATTTGTCGCCCAATCAGAATTATGCATCGGCTAGATTTCTCATTTGTCTCCTTGGTGGCTGAACGCACTGCGCAATGTTGACCATAAGTTTTTTACGTTGTTGTAAAAATTGATTAGATAATTCGAATTTTTCATCGATGATAAGACTTAAGTTTAGTCTTTTTAATCGAAAATATTATTTTGCAAGAATTCATTAATTAAACCTTTTTGCACTGTCTATATTTTTAACTAAATTTCTAACACCTTTCAAACCAGTAGTCGTGTTAGCAGATTGTAGCATGAATGGTTAAGAGAAAGTCGGCTAATGTTGATGAGAAAATCATGAGCTTCAGTGGAGTATGAAATCAAATCAAATTCGCACTTCTATCACGTGTAAAAGTTATCGAAGAAGCCAAATGATATACGGCTAATTTGATTGTTTGAGAGATGCTCTCGTAGAGAAGCAATTATTACGACTCGAAGAGGAGTATTGAGATTCTAGAGGTTTTTTAAGCAGAAAGCAAGTTTGTTCATGCCTTGAATTTTGACTTCTTTCTGTTCGAGCATTTACCTCCGTTTTTGATTGTTGACTTCTGTTTTCGAACGTTGGACTTTAACAGTAGCTTCGTTTGTAATGTATAGTAATTAGGAACTGCTGGTAATGTTCAAGGTGAAGAGGTCATTTTGCGATTTTTTGTTCCTATATAAGTCAGCCCTAATTATCTAAACTACACCGCACACCCCCCTCCCCCCCGCCCCAAGTTCTACCGGCTATGTTTGTAAATGTGCGTGTCTTTTTTATGCAAAATTTTTGCTTGACAATTTTGACTTTTCGAGGGACTTTTGCCCTGGACTTTTTGCGTTTCGCGTGATCTAAAATTCTCTCTCAATCACAATTTCTCGGCTGAACTCAATTTAATACTAAAAGTCAAATGAAAAGTGCGCCGAAACTGGTGCCATTTTCACTTTAAATCTTAATAGTTGTATATGTTCATATGTAACCTCTAATGTGGTTATTTGAAGCGCACTATTGAACTTCTTAGTCTCATTTGCGGTTGTCTTGGTTTTTGTTTTTGTTTTGTTCAATTTTTCTTTTCACAGCTTTAGCTGCAAACCTGAAAACTGCTGTTTCATCTTTTTGTTGGTCTTTATAATAATATTAATTGTAATTGAGGTTACTATTGAAGAGTATTGTATAAGAAAGGCTACGGATTGTGTATATACAAGACTTTAACAGTTGATTGAGACGAGCAATTTTGTGAAAATGTTTTTGTCCAAAAAGTGAACTTTATGATAGTTTGCATCAGGTAACCTTTTTTTCTGTCAATATTCTAAGAGGGCACAAAACCTTATATTCAGTAATGGGTGAACGAGAAACTTCGTTAAAATGTCAGAAATATACTACGTTTGACAGCCTTATCATGATCAGAGAGTGTTGCTTCTTCTAGTTTAATAGATTACACGTTCACGTATATACTTTACTAGACTACGTTCTTAAGACGAACACAGAAATTTTTTTTGTAAGTTTTTTGCGTCATTTTTTCTGTGATAATATATAAGAGCCTCAAAAAAAATCTCTCAAAAATTCATTTTTTAATGGAATTGTTAGCGTTCAGTGAGTTCAGGCTAAATAAACTTATTTTAAAATCAGTAAATTTTTTTATGGTTGAAAAAATCAGTTCTTTTAAGCTGAGCTCAGCTATATTTGGGTGTTCGGGTGTTGACGGTTTGATGAGAGCTATTGGTAGTTTACAGTTTTTTAATTGCTCTCAAAAGAAGTTTGTAGCAATTATATTATTCCTTTCGGTCTTTTTATTCGATTTTTCGCTTGACCGATTTTTCGTCTGACGCTTTTGACTTTTCGTCCTCAAAAACGGGATAAACAGGTAGCGCCCAGCGGGCATTAAGTGCTCTTAGAGCCTTTCAGCTCTGTTTCAGCCCAAACCGTTTTGGAGACTTATGCTTACGGTGTGAAGAGCAGTTCTTAGAGGTTGAAGACCCCCCCCCCCCCCACCCAACTGTTGACCCCCCCACCCCCCCACTATTCCCCCCACCCCCCCCCCACCTCGCTGTTGCCCCCACCCGACTGTTGACATCCCCATCAGCACCCCGGTGCACCCCAATCTGTGGTTTGATAATAGTCATGCATAGTTTCTAGTGGTAATAGAATGGTTTCAACTTTGCGAATTTTTGCAATTTTTTGACAAAACTTGCAAATTTTTTCAAAGTTTTTGAAAGTTTTTGTCGTTTTTTAGGTTTATCCAGCCTCAAGAGCCAAGGAACCTCCTCTAGGGTGGTTTGATAATAGGTTACTGTATAATTTCGAGGCGTACTGGAGTTTTTTCAAAATTTAGCTTAACGAGTTTTAGCATTTTTTTGACAAAATTAGCTTTTTTAATTTTTTTTTAACATTTATTGTCATAAATCAGGGTTTTTCAGCATCAGGGTTCAGACAAACGTTATGACTTCATAATGTTTTGATAATAGGGTTTGCGGCATAGTTTCTAGTGGTAACGGAGTGGTTTTAACATTTTAACATCACGAATTTTAGCAATTGTTTGATAAAGCTTGAAGTTTTTTAAAATTTAGTGTCATTATCTAAGTTTTTCCAGCCTCAGGAACCAAGAAACCTCCTCTAGGCCTTTATGAAAGGTTACTGAAAATTTTTTATTGGCCATATAATAGTTTTCAACTTTTTATCACAAATTTTATCTCTTTTTTCATAAAATTTGCATTTTTTTCAAGTTATTTTTTTGAACAATTTTTTGTCATTTTATAGGTTTATCTAGACTCAAGAGCCAAGGAACCTCCTCTGGAGTTTGATATTAAGTTTTTTTATAGTTCTTAGATGCAATGGAGTTTTTTTAGAGATTTTAACTTTAAACGAGTGAGTTTTAGCATTTTCAAAAATTTGTGGCAATCATCATGTTTTTTGATATTGTTTGTCATTTTTTTTTTGGTTTCTCCAGCCTCAAGAGCCAAGAAACCACCTTCGAGATTTGGCAATAAGCTGATCCATAGTTTCTAGAGTTAATGGAATGGTTATCATTATTTTAATGACTCGAGGTTTCGCAATTTTTTGATAAAATTTTATTTGAAAATTTTTTGAAAAATTGTTATCATGTTCCAAGTGTATGGATCTTTGAGCCAGTGAAACTGTTTATGGCCTGAAATAGGGATACTAGATAGTCTCTTGAGACAATGGTATGGCGTTCTGAAGATATTAATATCACGAATTTTAGCAAGATTTTGTTAAACTTTGCTTTTGTTTTTTTAAGTTTTTGAAAATTTTTCTCCTTTTCTGAGTTTAACGATCATTACTGGCCAACGAAGCTTTTTAAGTCTTGCAGATGGGTTACATGAAAAAAATTGTTTCTGAAGATTTTCTTTCCTTCGAAATGTGGAAACTTTTCTTTTGAATTTTGCACTTTCAGTTTTTTTCTATGATTTAGTTACTAACAAGGCTAGAAAACTTGAAGTTGTAGAAGCGAATCTCATCATCGAAAAAATTTCCAGCTCTCTCTGTGTGTGTGTGTGTTGGCTGGCGTTTTTTTCTTCTTTCTCGCACACACACTCTCTCTCTCACTCCTTAAATCCTTTGTTGATGCCGCATTTCAACAGCTGTTATGTGGCGTGATGTCATCGTCTATTACCCTAATCTCATGCCCCCTCAATCAAGCTAAAGCTAACCTCACTCGGTCGTTTGAGAGCAATTCGCCCGGCGTTAGTCGGTTATGTTTTTTATTCTGAAGCCGTTTTTTAGACTTCAACTTTTTACTTTTGTTTTCGGCCATTTGTTTATTTTTCAGAACGTTGATTTTTCATTTTGAGCATTGAACAGTAGTTTGGTTGCTTATACATATTTATTGGGAACTGCTGGTAATACTCATGGTTGAAACGTTCTATAGTTCTAAATCAATTTTTGAGATAATAACTGGAGAAATTATATTGCACGACTCTTCGGGTCGCTTCCGGTAGTCTACTGGCAATGGTTTTTGTTTTTGTCGTTTGATGATCTTTTCTTTTTTATGATAGCCGCCACCAGCTTCTCAACGGCTATTATTTATGCGCTCCTTTTTAATTGCTCTCGAACGAAGTTCGTAGCCATTATTGTAAACGTGTTGGTCTTTTTTTGCAAGTTTTTTGCTTGACCATTTTTACGCTTTTCTTCAAGCTTTCGTTCTTCATTTTTTAGTGATCTCTATTGCTCTCACTCCGAAGTAAAGCTTGTTGCTAAAATAAAATTGATTGCAGCATAGCAACAAGAAGTGCCTGATTGCCGAGTGGGAAGTGCTTCTGGTGAGGGATTGGAGGTCCATGGTTCGAATCCCGGCGTGGTTAACTATTTTTGCACCCAAGAGAAATTTTTCTGGGCTACAGTCCCTGAATTGTATTGACTCGCCTGTCGTTTGAGAGCAATTCTTCCGACATTGGTCAGTTTGTTTGTTTCAAGTTTGCTTTACCTTTTGACCACGTTTTTCGTTTTACATAACGATTAACAGGATTCGCGTTTTTCGTATTACACGATTTTCAAGTTTGGCTCGTGACTTACACACTCACTGTTTCAACTAAATGGATTTTCAATTATTTCACGCATTTAATTAAGCAATGTAGTGAATAGGTCAATATCAAAACAGCAAAGTGAAAAAAACGGGATGAACCGATAAAGCCCGGGCATTAAATCATGATTCATTAGGTTATCAAAGTATATTAGAGCGATTGCTAGCTGAGCTTACTATTAGGCGTAAAAGCTTTCAGTTAAGACGCTGAATCAGGTATAGTTTTAGAAGATAACTTAAACTGCACGCCGAATGAGAACACGATTTGAAGCTTTAGAAAAAAAAACTCAGTTTTATCTTCTTTTCTTTTTGTTCCAATCCCAATATGCGTCAAGCGCGTCAACGGCGGATATTTCCGCGGCAATCTGCCGGCTATGCTACCTTTTTCTGATTGACTTCTTCCTCTCACTAACTGGATTTTTACTAGAGTGGCGCACTTTCTCACTCTAGCTAAGACTATTAGATCGTTTGCTTGATTAGATTTTGATCCTCTTTGACGTACCTCGCTTGACAAAATAACTTTTGCACCTTAAAACTTTGAATTAGTTCAAGGTCAGAGTAACTCATATGTGTACTAAAGGTCCCTAATAAAAAGGCTTCCATGGAGTTATTTTTAACAAGCCTTATTTATCACTGAATAACTTGGCGTTTACAACTTTTTCGACTCATCTGTGTTTCTATCTGTATTATGCGTTATGCGATTCTGTTTTGCAACTATTCCGTCAATCTGCTGGCTATATTGAAAAAATCTAGGACAAAATTTGTCTGATCATAAAAAGAAACTGACTCAATTGAGCTGAGTTCTCCTATCAAATTATTATTAATTGCTCTCAAATGAAGTTTGTAGCAATTATATTAGTCCTGTCGATCTTTTTTATGCGATTCTTCGCTTGACAGATTTTTTCGTCTTTCGTTTTTGACTCTTCGTCCTCAAAAACGAGATAAACATGTAGCGCCCAGTTGGAATTAAATGCTCTTAGAACCTTTCTGCTCTGTTTCAGCTCACTGTTTTGGAGACTTATACTTATGGTATGAAGGGCGGTTCTTACAGGTTGAAGACCCCACCACTGTTGACTCCCCACTATTCCCGCCAACCCCTCGAGCTGTTACCTCCACCCACTGTTGCCCCACCCCCCATCAGCCCTCGAGCGAATTGTAGAAGCGAATCTCATCATCGAAAAAATTTCCAGCTCTCTCTCTCTCTCTCTGTGTGTGTGTGTGTGTGTGTGTGTGTGTGTGTGTGTGTTGGCTGGCGTTTCTTTCTTCTTTCTCGCACACACACTCTCTCTCTCACTCCTTAAATCCTTTGTTGATGCCGCATTTCAACAGCTGTTATGTGGCGTGATGTCATCGTCTATTACCCTAATCTCATGCCCCCTCAATCAAGCTAAAGCTAACCTCACTCGGTCGTTTGAGAGCAATTCGCCCGGCGTTAGTCGGTTATGTTTTTTATTCTGAAGCCGTTTTTTAGACTTCAACTTTTTACTTTTGTTTTCGGCCATTTGTTTATTTTTCAGAACGTTGATTTTTCATTTTGAGCATTGAACAGTAGTTTGGTTGCTTATACATATTTATTGGGAACTGCTGGTAATACTCATGGTTGAAACGTTCTATAGTTCTAAATCAATTTTTGAGATAATAACTGGAGAAATTATATTGCACGACTCTTCGGGTCGCTTCCGGTAGTCTACTGGCAATGGTTTTTGTTTTTGTCGTTTGATGATCTTTTCTTTTTTATGATAGCCGCCACCAGCTTCTCAACGGCTATTATTTATGCGCTCCTTTTTAATTGCTCTCGAACGAAGTTCGTAGCCATTATTGTAAACGTGTTGGTCTTTTTTTGCAAGTTTTTTGCTTGACCATTTTTACGCTTTTCTTCAAGCTTTCGTTCTTCATTTTTTAGTGATCTCTATTGCTCTCACTCCGAAGTAAAGCTTGTTGCTAAAATAAAATTGATTGCAGCATAGCAACAAGAAGTGCCTGATTGCCGAGTGGGAAGTGCTTCTGGTGAGGGATTGGAGGTCCATGGTTCGAATCCCGGCGTGGTTAACTATTTTTGCACCCAAGAGAAATTTTTCTGGGCTACAGTCCCTGAATTGTATTGACTCGCCTGTCGTTTGAGAGCAATTCTTCCGACATTGGTCAGTTTGTTTGTTTCAAGTTTGCTTTACCTTTTGACCACGTTTTTCGTTTTACATAACGATTAACAGGATTCGCGTTTTTCGTATTACACGATTTTCAAGTTTGGCTCGTGACTTACACACTCACTGTTTCAACTAAATGGATTTTCAATTATTTCACGCATTTAATTAAGCAATGTAGTGAATAGGTCAATATCAAAACAGCAAAGTGAAAAAAACGGGATGAACCGATAAAGCCCGGGCATTAAATCATGATTCATTAGGTTATCAAAGTATATTAGAGCGATTGCTAGCTGAGCTTACTATTAGGCGTAAAAGCTTTCAGTTAAGACGCTGAATCAGGTATAGTTTTAGAAGATAACTTAAACTGCACGCCGAATGAGAACACGATTTGAAGCTTTAGAAAAAAAAACTCAGTTTTATCTTCTTTTCTTTTTGTTCCAATCCCAATATGCGTCAACGGCGGATATTTCCGCGGCAATCTGCCGGCTATGCTACCTTTTTCTGATTGACTTCTTCCTCTCACTAACTGGATTTTTACTAGAGTGGCGCACTTTCTCACTCTAGCTAAGACTATTAGATCGTTTGCTTGATTAGATTTTGATCCTCTTTGACGTACCTCGCTTGACAAAATAACTTTTGCACCTTAAAACTTTGAATTAGTTCAAGGTCAGAGTAACTCATATGTGTACTAAAGGTCCCTAATAAAAAGGCTTCCATGGAGTTATTTTTAACAAGCCTTATTTATCACTGAATAACTTGGCGTTTACAACTTTTTCGACTCATCTGTGTTTCTATCTGTATTATGCGTTATGCGATTCTGTTTTGCAACTATTCCGTCAATCTGCTGGCTATATTAAAAAAATCTGGGACAAAATTTGTCTGATCATAAAAAGAAACTGACTCAATTGAGCTGAGTTCTCCTATCAAATTATTATTAATTGCTCTCAAACGAAGTTTGTAGCAATTATATTAGTCCTGTCGATCTTTTTTATGCGATTCTTCGCTTGACAGATTTTTCGTCTTACGTTTTTGACTCTTCGTCCTCAAAAACGAGATAAACATGTAGCGCCCAGTTGGAATTAAATGCTCTTAGAACCTTTCTGCTCTGTTTCAGCTCACTGTTTTGGAGACTTATTCTTATGGTACGAAGGGCGGTTCTTACAGGTTGAAGACCCCACCACTGTTGACCCCCCACTATTCCCGCCAACCCCTCGCGCTGTTACCTCCACCCACTGTTGCCCCACCCCCCATCAGCCCTCGGTGCCCCCCCCCGTTTCTAGCTACTGACGAACAACCGCTCGCCAAAAACGCAATTTTATACTATTTTGCACAATTTTTTTCAAGCTTTTTTTATTATTATTAGCCCTAGGTGTCAAAGAACCTCCTCCAGGTTTAAGTTATAGGTTACTGCATAGTTTTAGTGGCAATGCATTGGTTTCAACATTTTAACGTCACAAATTTCAGCAATTTTTTGACAAAACGTGCAATTTCAAATTTTGAGTTTTCCTTATTCAAGTCTTTCGAGAACCAGGGGCCAGAAAACATCCTAAAGGGTTTGATAATACGTTGCTGACAATTTTTTATTGGCCATGGAACTGTTTTTCAGCTTCTTAATGTCACAATTTTTTGCAATTTTTTCAGGTTTTTTTTGAAATTTTTTTAAGGTTTTTTCAGCCTCAGGAACCAAGGAACCTCCTCTGGGGTTTGAAAGTAGGTTACTGTATAATTTCTAGATGTAATGGAACGTCTTGCAAGATTTTAACTTCACAAATTTTTGCAGTCTTTTGACAATTTTTGCCATTTTTCAAATTTTTGACAGTCATTCAAGTTTTTGAGCCTCAAGGGTCTGAAAATCTCCATTAGGGTTTGATAATAAGTTTTTTGTAATTTTTTGTTGGACATGGATTAATTTTAAGTTTTTAATATCACATTTTCAGCAATTTTTTTTATAAAACTTGCAACTTTTGTCTTTTGAAATTCTTTGTCACTTTTGAGGTTTCT
This sequence comes from Convolutriloba macropyga, assembly GCF_964194025.1. NCBI lineage: Eukaryota > Metazoa > Xenacoelomorpha > Acoela > Convolutidae > Convolutriloba > Convolutriloba macropyga. The sequence continues at coordinate 41,757,279 of NC_134481.1, read as the reverse complement.
CTAACCGCAAGAGCCACGGAACCTCCTCTAGGGTTTGATTATAAGCTACTGCATAGTTTATGGATGCGAAGGAATGTTTTTCAAGATTTTAATATCACCAATTTAAGCAATTTTTTAAAATATTTATAATTTTTTTCATGTTTTTGATTTTTTCCGGCACCAGGGGCCCTGGGACCTCCAAGGTTTCATAATAAGCTGCTGCATAGTTTATGGAGTTACTGGGATGGTGATCAATATTTTTGATGGCTCCAGTTTGTAATTTTTGGTTGAAAGTTAAAAATTTCAAATTTTTGGAAAGTTTTTGTTCCAAGTGTATGGATCTTTATGAGCCAGTGAAATTATTTCAGGCTTGAAACAGGGATATTGGATAGTCTCTTGAAACAATGAAATGGTTCTTAAGATAATAGTATCTTGAATTTTAGCAAGGCTTTGCTAAAATTTGAATTTTTCTATATGATTTACTTACTAACAAAGCTAAAAAACTAGAAGTTGCAGAGTCGAATTCCTTCATGGAAAATATTCCTCTCTCTCTCTTCCTCCCTGTCGGTTAGGGTTTCTTTCCTTCTCTTTCTCGATCACGTTTCATCTTTCTCTCTCTCTCTCTCTCTCTCTCTCTATCTTCTCTCTTTTTGTTGATGTCGCACTTCAGCTGCTTTTGTGTCGTGATGTCATCATCTCTGATCCTCATTAACAATGAGTTATAGTTGAAATGATTTGTCATACATGACCCAACAGGCACTTTTTAGGAAATCATTGTTAATTGCTCTCAAAAGCAAATATAATAATCATGTTTGTCTCTTTTATGCAATATCGATTTTTCGTCTGACACATTTGACTTTCGTCTTCAGAAACAGGATAGAGGTGGCGCCCAGTTTGCATTAACTTCTCTTAGAGCCGTTCAGCCCACTAGTCTTTAAGTATGCTGTTAACAGAAATTGTTGTGGAGACTTTTACTTATGTTGTGAACGGCGGTTCTTAGAAATTGATTCCACGCCCCACCCACCCACCGCCTCCACATCAGTCCCCCCAATCCACTTTTGCAGCCCCGCTGCGGTCACCTTACGCCTCTTCAATTAATCTAAAGCTAGCCTCACTAAACCGTGGCTAGCTACTGGCGAAGCCGCTCGCCGGTCGTTTGAGAGCAATTCGCCCGACGTTAGTCGGTTATGTTCAAGCTATTGATCCGTTTTTTGATTAGCATATACAGAGTGCATAAACGGACGATGTTGATCTTGTGCTCACCTTTTTCATAAGAGGTAGAAGCTGCTGGTTTCTAATATGTAACTTTATAGGAGCATCAGATATCGTTTCCAGATTCTCATATTGTTTTGTTGAAATTTTTGTTGGTTCTGATAAATAGAATAGGGGTTCACCGAAGCAAAATTTTTTGATGACGTGGTGCGTTTGGTTTTGCATTTTCAGCACTAATGATTGAATGATTGAATTTAAGAAGCAAATCGTCTCAAAATATGTTTGTTAAAATGAGTTAAGAACCTGTCTGTTCCTTTATTTTGGCTTAGTTTTGGCTTTGAGAATAGTTGTGGTTCCTGTTTTTCAACTGAAGTTGCTTCTCACGCTTTAAAGATATAATTTATGGTTGAGCTATCAATAAGTAGTTCGACTACCTGAAAACCAGCACTTCTTGGACTAACTTGCAAGCTGAAAATTTACTCAACACAATTAATCTTCAATACCTGTTATCATATTTTTTCTCGATGATTTTGTACCGAAAGCATATCAAGATGTTAGTACTTCCCGCAGCTTTCATTTGATGCATGCTTCACTTTTGACTTTTTTTAGTCTATTAAGTCGACTATTCTTGACATTCTGACCTCAGAGGACATCCGGTTGTTGACTGAGACAGAGGACGAAATGAACAGAGCAGGAGACTTTCTCAGAGTATTCCCTGCAATTAACACTTCACAGTACCTCAAATACTTCGACCAGCCTGCCAAATATAATAACCTTCTCTTGGACGAATGGGCCAAACGATATGCATACATGCCGCAGAGAGGTGAGTTCCTACACCACCCACCTGGCTTTTTCCATTATAGCTCACTCGTTTTGGTGTATTTACGGTTATTCGGGGGGGGGGGGGGTTGTAATGGGAAGAGTTAGTTTGTTTTAGTAGATGAACATTGAATTTCGCATGAGTAAAGTACAATCAGCTGCATTAGTACAGTTTACGAAATGATTAATAGCCGCGTCAGCTTCTCAGCCTGCTATTATGGTCCTATTTTTTATTACATTTCAAAGATTTTGAATTGTATTAGGGCGCTGTCTTTTTAATTGCTCTTGTACGTTTAACTGCTCTTGAACGCAGTTCATAGCAATTATTGTAAACGTGTGTGTCTTTTTTATGCAAAATTTTCGCTTGACGGTTTTGACTTTCGGGTGACTTTTACGCCCTTGACTTTTTGCGTTTCGCCTGATCTAAAATTCTCTCAATCACAATTTCAAGCAGCTCAACTCAATTGGCGGCAATTTAATACTAAAAGTCAAATGAAAAGTGCGCCGAAATTGGTGGCATTTTTTTACTTAACCTTTAATGTGGTTATTTGAAGCCCACTATTGAACTTCTTAGTCCCATTTAGCCCCCCCCCCCCCCAGAAGCAGGCTGCAATTGATCAGAGCTACAAAATTCACTTTCTCGCTAGTGGTTTTTTGTACACATGCGGCTGTTTCATAGTTCATTCTAGACCTAGTTTTCTCATAGTTCATTCTAAGCCTAGTTTTTTTGTTTGAACCAGTTTGTACATTTCTCGCTAGTAGGTTTTTGTTCACTTGCGGCATTTTCACATTGATTTTCTGTTTTTTCTTAAAATTTTGATCAATTTTTTGGATCTGATTTTTCTGGCAATTTCTTTTTTTTTTCTGTTTTTAACAGCTGTGATCAGAATCAAAATCGACGGGATAAACCGATGAAGCCCGGTCATTAAGTCATTGAGAATTATGTTATCAAAGTTCATTAGAGTGTTTGCTAGCTGACATTGGTATTAAGCTTATTAGCTTTCAATTTAAAAGCTGAATTAAATGTAAACTTAGAATCCAACTGAAAGTGTTCGCTATATTAACGCTTTTTGACAGTAAAAAAACAGAAAAAAATTCGGTCAGTTTTTCGGTTTTTTTTCTGTTTCTGTTTCAATTCCAATGTGCATTAATGGCGGCTATTTTCCGGCAATCTGCCGGCTATGTTTTGATTTTTTGGATCGAATTTTTTTCTAAATGTTTTCCCCAATCTGTTCATAGTTCATTTTATGTCTCGTTTCTTGTCTGAACCAAATTTCCATTTCTCGTTAGTGGTTTTTTGTTCACATGCGGCGTTTTGACGTTGATTTTTTTTTAATTTATTGATCTGATTTTTTTAGAAATGATTTTCCCAATTCACTCATAGTCCGTTCTAGGTCTAGTTTGTTGCTTAGTTAATGAAACGTCTTCGAATTGTACGTCAGGACTTGTCCTGCTATGTTTTTTGTTTCAACTAAAAGTTTTTACTGAAAAACTCAGTTTCCATATCCGTAAAATAACGTATATTTTCTGAAACAAAATATTATACCAATGATTACTGCTACTTCAACAGTTAAAAGTGTCAGTCATGGTACGGCCAATGCGCGACCGAAGTGGATCTGACACCCCCAGTGCGCGACTCAAGCCTGTTTCATCAGAGCCAATTTTGGTCTGGATATTCTGGTCAGAGCTGGCTTGGTTCGCACACCTCATCCTGGGTAATACGAAAGCGTTTTATTGAGCACTTCAGCATCAAATTCTACAATCGGATAATAACCGGGGTCGTAGTCGCAAATGGTAATTAAGATTTTAGTTGTGTAAATATCAGTTGATTGAAGTACGTAGTATTCTACTTCCACCCATTTTGCCACCAATGCAAAGACTGTCAGGGCACCGCAAAACCCCAGTGTTGACCCAATTTTATCTCAGACCCAGTTGAACTCATCATACCAATGCGCTGAAAAACTGCAATCCAAAAATAAAGGTACACCTAATCAGCCGCTTCTGCCAAATTCCTGTGTTTCACAGCAACAAAAACAAAACCAGCCTTAATACCAAACTTTTCCAAAACTGAACAAAAATCTCAAACAACTATAAACAGACTACTATCCATACAGCTCTAACTTCAGCAGTGTATCCTCTGTTCGTAATTCCGCCCCTCATTCTCTGGTTTATCTTCAGTTTACAATTGCTCCCCTATTGACCCACCCAGAGCAGTGACGACCTTACAGCCCTCATTAAACCCCAGCACATCATTTTTCGCCCCGCACAAGCCTGCATGTTAGTGTCTATCGGCACCAAAATCCTAGTTTCCGACATCATTTAAGAAACTGACTCATGAAAAAAACCCAATTTTGGTTGTTCTATATCCAGTATGATTGTGTATGTTTTCATCGATGATAAGACTTAAGTTTAGTCTTTTTAATCGAAAATATTATTTTGCAAGAATTCCATTGGTTAAACCTTTTTGCGCTGTCTATATTTTTAACTAAATTTCTAACACCTTTCAAACCAGTAGTCGTATTAGCAGATTGTAGCATGAATGGTTAAGTGAAAGTCGGCTACTGTTGATGAGAACATGCGATTCAGTGGAGTATGGAATCTCAATTCAAATTCGCACTTCTACCACGTGTAAAAGGTATCGAAGAAGCCAAATGATATACCGCTAATTTGATGGTTTGAGAGATTTGATTAATAGCCGTCCTCATCTTCTCAGCCGGCAATTATAGCGCTCCTAATTTTTTACAGTTCAAAGAATTTGAATTGTATTGGGGCGCTGTCTTTTTTTTAAGATCTGTTCACCCATTTTCATGATTTTTGAAGTCAAATTGGAGTAGTGAATTTGGTCACGCCGAAACATGAAGTGGAGCGAAAAAGGGAATAGTGGTTTTTTGTTCGCATGCGGCTGTTTCATAGTTCATTCTAGGCCTAGTTTTTTCATAGTTCATTCTAGGCCTATTTTTTTTGTTTGAACCAGTTTGTACATTTCTCACTAGTGGGTTTTTGTTCACATGCGGCAATTTCACTTTGATTTTTACCGTTCATAGTCCGTTCTAGGTCCAGTTTTTGTTTAGTCTATGGAAATTCTTTGAATTGTACGTGAGGACTTGTACAGCTATATTTTTTACTTCGTCGAACAAAAAAATGTTTTGCTCTACCTCATTTTGTCGCTTTTTCAACATTTTGCGCGATATCTTTTTGACTTCTCTAGGCTAGTTTCTCTCTTCTCTCATTCTGCTAAAGTGATCTTGAACATCAGTTGCTCAGCAAAGCAATTCAAAATGAACAGAGTCAGTATAAAAAATTGAAGTCAGAAATAGAAACGGGATAAACCCCCAAAGCCCAACTTTAGATGCCCGCTATTTGAACGTCGTTCCTATAAGTCTTAGTTACCATCTCTAATGCTTATTGGTATTGATACTAGCCCCTGTGTCGTCGCGCTGCGAAACAGGAGTATCTTCAGCTCTAAAATGACATTAAAATAGTTCGCAGTTTAAAATTTTTGTGTACAAAAATCATTGTTTTTTCATTATTTCAATCCCAACCTTGGCTATGGGAATCAATGGTGGCTATTTCCGGCAATCTGCCGGGTATGTTTGAAAGTTTTACTACTAGTCGGAGAAAAATTCGATTATTATCGGAAACCTAATAGGAAGTGATGCTCATTCATCGAATCTGAAAAGCATTATGATAACGGAAAGATAAGTCGAACGAATTATTTGCTGTCAGAATATCTCGTGAGTTAATTAAATGAACATAGCTAAATCCACATCAAAGCGCTATGCTCCCAGTGCGTGTGCAGTTTCCACATATTAACGTGCTATATAATATCACATATTTAGTAACTGACCGTGTCAGAGGGCACCGCCGGGGGTGGGAGGGGAGGGTTACAGAATTGCTTCTATTTTGTCTCATGATCACTCACTCCCGTGTGTTTGTTCAGGTGTTGCGATATTGGAGCACTTGTGTGAGTTGCGTGCCCACTTGGGGGAGAGGGAGGATCTGTGCAAGTGGAGTCCCACTCTGGGTCTGAATGTGATGAGGTCTCCTCTCTCAAACACTTCTCACATGGTGTACTCCCACCCTTCAGCCTCAGCCAACAACAAAGTCACCACTGCCTACGCGTAAGTTGCGCTTTTCTGATTGACGTTTGTGCCCCCATCTTAGTGGGTGCATATTATTCGTATCCCCCAGACGCGCGTGCCATATTTTAGATAATGATTTACTATGTAATGACAGGTGCTCTGTAATGGGGGGTTGCATAAATTACTAGGGGGAGGGGGACACAAACTGAATCGATCCGAAATATGAGTTGAATTTAGTTCTATCGTTCAGTTTCCGCAGAACCGTAGAAAATTATGTTAACATATACAGCCGCTTTAGTGTTATGTATACCCAACGGCAAAAATCATTTAGAACAATGTCAAAAAATTGGGCAATTGCTCTAAACAAAGTTTGTAGCAATTATGTTAGTCCTGTGGTCTTTTTTAATGAGATTTTTCGCCTGATTCTTAACTTTTCTCGTTCTCGAAAACGGGATAAACAGGTAACGCCCGGAGGGCATTAAGTGGCCGAGCAGCTGTCTTAAAGCCTAACGTCTTGATAGTCTGTGAATATGTGATTCACCGAAGCTGTTTTGAGGAGACAATTTCATGGTGTGAAGGACCCTTCTCAATCTTAAAAGTTTGACCCCCCCTCAGTCCCCCATCTGGAGCATATGGGGAGTGTTTTTCCGGGGTGAACTTTCGTTTTAAACGGGAAGTTGTTTTAGTTTAGGTGATCTTTTCATTTGATAGATTTTAATTTTGAGTTGTATTTTTTAAAAAAAATGATAACTTCAATCAAATTTTGGCCCATTTTCGTCTATTTTTTTAAAGCGTTTTGCCTATTTCTGAATTAATCTTTTGACAATAGTTTTTCTTGTTCACTATTTAATATAGAGTTATTATTACAGTTGAGAAGCTGTCAGCTGAGCGGAGCTATATTGCGATGTTCGTGGTTTCCAATTAAAAGAGTTTCAATTGTTTTGAGGCGCTGTCTTTTTTAAGAGCTGTTCATACATTTTCATGATTTTTGAATTTTAATTGAAGTGACTATTTTGGTCATGCTGAAACAAGAAGTGGAGTAAAAAGGAGTGATTTTGCCTGCCAAATTTTTTCGCTCTAATTTTAAATGGTGTTTGAACCTAAGTTCGCTTTCCTGTGGTGGTTTTTTTGTTCACATGCGGTTTTTTGTTCATATTGTTTTTAGCGTTTCTGACTAAAATTGGATAGTCCATTAATTGAGCAGAAGAATTTATCAAAGATTTCCCAGAATATTAATCGACAGGCAGCATTTTAACTTTTTTGGAATTTGGTAATACTTTTTTAATTGCTCTCAAACGAAGTTTGTAGCAATTATATTAGTCCTGTCGGTCTTTTTTTTTATGCGATTTTTCGCTTGACCGATTTTTCGTCTGACGCTTTTGACTTTTCCTCAAAAACGGGATAAACAGGTAGCGCCCAGCGGGCATTAAGTGCTCTTAGAGCCTTTCAGCTCTGTTTCAGCTCAAACTGTTTTGGAGACTTATAATTATGGTGTGAAGAGCGGTTCTTAGTGGTTGAAGACCCCCCCCCCCCCCCCAACTGTTGACCCCCCACCCACTATTGCCCCCCACCCCCCCACCGCGCTGTTGCCCCCCTACCCGACTGATGCCACCTTCATCAGCACACCCTCCCCCCCCCCCCCCATGGCCAGTTACTGAAGAACAACCGGTCGCTAAAAACAAACAAGCAAAATTATACAAATTTTCACAATTTTTTTCAAGCTTTTTGAAAATTTTTGTCAATTTTCTGAAACTGTTGTCAAATTGTTTAGTTACATCAACCCTAGATTTCAATGAACCCACTCTGTGGTTTGATAATAGGTTACTGCACAGTTTCTAGTGGTAATAGAATGGTTTCAACATTTCAACTTCGCGAATTTTTGCAATTTTTTGAAAAAACTTGCAAACTTTTTCAAGGTTTTTGAAACTTTTTGTCGGATTTTAGGTTTATCCAGCCTCAAGAGCCAAGGAGTCTCCTCTAGGGTTTGATGATAGGCTACTGTATAGTTTCTAGACGTAATGAATTTTTTTTCAAGATTTTAACATCACGAATTTTGTCATTTTTTTGAAAAAAGTAGCATTTTTAATTTTTTTAACATTTATTGTCATTATTCAAGATTTTTCAGCCTCAGGGTACAGAAAACCTGCTTAAGGTTTTGATAATATGTGGCTGCATAGATTTTAGTGGCAATGGAATGGTTTTCAACTTTTTAATATCACAATTTTATCGATTTGTTTTTATAAAACTTGCGATTCTTTCAATTTTTTGACAATTTTTGTGATTTTATAGGTTCATCTAGCCCCAAGAGCCAGAGAACCCCCTCTAGAGTTTGATATCAAGTTATTGTATAGTTTGTAAATGCAATGGGTGTTTTTAAACATTTTAACATTTAACGAGTTTTAGCATTTTTTTGAAAAATTTTCGGCAATTTTTTTGAAATTGTCATTTTTTTTGAGGTTTTTCCAGCCTCAAGAGCCAAGAAGCCTCCTTCGAGGTTCGATACTAAGCTGTTGCTTAGTTTCTAGAGTTAATGGAATGGTTATCATTATTTTAATGACGAGTTTTAGAAATTTTTTGACAAATTTTTATTTGAAAAATTTTTGAAAATTTATTCTGTTCAAACTGTTTAAGGCTTGAAATAGACATACTAAATGGTATCTTGAGACAATGGAATGGTGTTCTGAAGATTTTAATATCACGAGTTTTTGCAAGATTTTGTTAAAATTTGCAATTTTTTTAAAAAAAATTTTGGAATATTTTTGTCCTTTTCTGGTTTTAACGATCATTACTGGCCAACAAAGCTTTTCAAGTCTTGCAGATGGATTACATGAAAAATCCAGAGACAAAAAGTGTTTTTGAACATGTTCTTTACTGCGAAATGTGGAAACTTTTCTTTGGAATTTTGCACTTTAACTTTTTTTCTATATGATTTAGTTACTAACAAGTTTGGAAAACTTGAAGTTGTAGATTCGAATCTCATCATGGAAAAAATCATAGCTCTCTTTTGCTCTCTGTGTTAGCTGGAGTTTGTCTCCTTCTCCTTCTCGCTCACGTTTAATCTTTCTCTCTCTCTCTCTCTCCTTAATTCTTTTGTTGATGCGGCTGTTATATGGCGTGATGTCATCGTCTATTACCCTAATCTCAGGCCCCTTCAATCAAGCTAAGTCTATCCTCACTAAACATTGGCTAGGTACTGACGAAGCCAACTGCTCGCCGGTTGTTTGAGAGCAATTCGCCCGACGTTAGTCGGTTATGTTTGTTATTTCTTTCTTTCCACTTTTTTCGATTTTTTTCTGTTTTTAGCGTATCTATTGTTTTTTTTATATAACAGGTTACTTAGCTATTGAATGAGAACTTGAATGAGAAAAAATTTTTTCAGATCATTTTTGGCCTTTCTTTTGTTATTTTTCCTCTATTTTTGTTTCAATTTGATTGATGAAATTGGTTAGTAGGCTCATCGAATGCTTTTATTCATCGAATGTTTCGCTGGGGCTTAAAGTATTGTGTACTTTGAGTCAGTTCTGGAGTCTTCTGATTATATTTTTTTTTACTTCAGCGAATAAAAATTCGTTTCTTTGGCCTTAAGTTACAGCTTGTTCAGCATTTTGCGTGAAATTTTTCTACCCCTCTGGGCTAGTTTTAATCTTCGCTCATTCTGCTTAAAGTTTATTAATCAGTAGTTGCTCCTGTAAAGCCCAATTTTGCTTTAAAGCTCTATTTGAAATTTGTTCTTTAAGTCTTAGTTACCATCTCTAGTGATTATTGTACAGAAGTATGTCTAACTACGGAGTGACATCAAAATAGTTCGCACTTTGTATAAAAATCAATGACCATTATCTTCTCTTCCAATCACCATCGCAGTTATGGGAATCCTTGGCGGCTACTTTCCGGCAATATGTCGGGTATGTTCTCTATACTGGTTGAGTTTGAAAAGTTAATTTGTTGATCATCAACAAAGTCACCACTGCTTACTCGTAAGTTGCTCTTTATTGTAGCTGAAACAACTCAAATTTGCTGCCGAGGCTCTTAGTTTGCTGGTATCAAAATGTGTGGTCTCAGTAATTATGACTACCGTATCGTATATAGGATAGAAAAATAAGGCCAACATCAATTATATCTTTGGAAAATTAGTTTGTTTCACTCAAAACTTGGATAACAAAATGTTTCTTTACAGAGAATACGATGTTAATTTAGCACTCGTTGTTGTAGAGGCTAGAAAAAGTGATTACAAAAGGAAAAAATATATGGAAAATATTGAGACACCAATATCACCACCCAGCATGGTTTCACGAAGGTCAAAACGTGTGTTCCTGAATGAGGAAAGTTGAATGTATTTATTAGTAAAGATTGATCACCTTTTATTAGTAAAGATTGATCACCTTTTATTAGTAAAGATTGATCGCATGAGTATCTAATAATGGCAGTTTTGATGCATATAATACAAAACTTACCGTGTTCATATTTTTTGCCTTTTCAATTGTATGCTCTGACCACTTTACTGTGGTTCAAACGCACGAGAATATCTATCTATTCATTAATAAAATTTTTTATCTCCGTCTTTCAGGCAAAACTCTTCGAACAGCAAAAGTGGGAAAGAGCGTTCAGCTTCTTTAGCAGCCTCGGCGCCTCATCAGAAGCTGAAAGCTCTTCAACTAAGAGACGACGCGCCTGTAGACCTAGATTCGTCACAATCTCAATGGTGAGTATGTGTGAATTACTAAAATTTCTACTTTGGTCATATTGAATGGGAATAAATTGAGATATAAATAATTGATAAACTGCTAACTTTGAAGGAATTCGGACTGTGTTTAAGTTGTTTGTTCTTGCAGTAACGTGTGGACGTTAACATTTTGTAGCCTCTAAGCGGACGGTGAAAAATTGAATTGCATACAGGGGTCTTTTGATTTAAGGAAATCCCCTACTTTTTTTTGGGTGGGGGGGGGGGGGGTATTTTTAACGGAAGGAGCCCTTAGCATATGCACAAAACGGGAACGTTGTGGCTGCAATTGAAGTGTTTTGGCAAGAATCTTACAAATTATTTTTGGATTTAGATTATCAAGACAAGCTTAAATTTTTAAATATAAAATTTTTTGTAAATGTATGTATTGGTTTTGCTGTAAACTAATATTTTTTCCAAAATTAACAACATATTTAGACTATTTAAAAAGATTTAGTTAAAAGTTGTTAAAAGTTGTAAAAAAATGTTGCAATCAGTTTGCAATGTTGTTTTTTGTGCACGCAGCATTCATAGTATAGCAGATACAGAATATGATGACGAGATTGAACTCTCCTTTCTCAAAGGGAGTGCAGGTAGAGGGGGTAGACACCTCCCCCACTCTGCTCAACTGCTCAAGTGTGAACAGCTTGAGAGACAGAGAAGGGAGGCACTTCTTCAGGAAGTCTCCAAAATACTCAAGAAATGGTTCGACTAATCAAACTATTCTTGAAAGATGTGTAGTTGTGTTCACAAAAATCTCGTGGACAAACCCTAGATATAGATCTTGCAGCCAAAGAACGTATAATAGACTATAGCATGTGGACAATGGAATTTGGTTCTTACATAAGTGATCCATAAGATCAAATAGATCCATTTATTAGCAATAAATTTGCGAATATTTGATAAATATAACACGAACACACATTGCTAAATGTATCATGAAGTAGTTGTCGAGCTGTTTCCTTACTCATCAATAAAACAAGATCATCAGTTAGAAAAGACTAATATTGTACCCTTATTATCCCTTTCAGTTTTTCAATGGAAATCAAAAAGCAATGTGTCCCTCGTTCTTCTACACTATAGCCCTCATCTTTCACACAAAGCTTGTATTAGGTGATGCTGTAATAATTTGGATAAGCTCAAAAAATTGACAAGTCATAGGTTGTTGAGTAAAGAAATGTTAATACACTTTTCAAATCTTTAAAATGTTAATTCAAACTTTGTAACCATGACAAAAAAAGTTGGTTAACCACTGGTTATAAGAATTACTTTATAAAACTTATGAATAGTTTTGGCCTTAAACTATTAGTAGAAACAAGTTAAAAAACCTTGTACTGTGCCGCGGTTCTGCTGAAATTTTGTTTGATTATTCTTGACTCTCAATGTTTGGAAATGCTGTTGGCAGTATAGTGCTCGGATGTTGCTGAATATAGCACTTTTCTCCTAGAGTGATGAAACTTTGTGTTCGAGCAAAACAGTTTGCTAGTTCTTAATTTGAAGTCACATACAATAAGAGACGTATAGGCATAAACATTTAGATTTTCCTCCTAATTCATCTCAGAGGAATAGATCTGTGTTTGTTCTGGATGAAGAGGGAATTAAATCCACCCTTTTGGCTGCTTGAAATTTATGGAAAAATTTTCTCCGAGTAAGTTTTTGAAGTTAAATGGAATTTTACTAGTGACCATCCTTTACGGCTGCAAGTGTTTTAAACGATTTCTCATACTGCCAATTTTTCTTCTGATAGTTTTCGTTCGATCAGCTGGCTTGACCTTGTACTCCCTCTCGTAAATCCACCCCCTCCGTATCCACCCGTAACGTTGACCCTCTCTATAGAGCCGCTTCATGCCACTGCAAGCGAAATAAACAACGAATTGCAAGCTAAATAAAGTAACGAATTTCAATTTTTTGAATTGAACTTTTAAATGTGAAACGATTTTGGTCTTAAAAAGGCTGGCAACTGCGTCAATTCCATTCAGTATCCCTTTCTATCTATTTTCTAAATCACTAAAATCTGTTTCGATGCTCTTTGGATATTCCGCTTGCTGTTTTTGTAGCTTCAATCGTTTATTGCGCTTTTATTGCGCTTCTATCGTTTTTTTTTGTTTGACAATTAAGTTTCTCCTTGCTGTCAAATTTTTGGAGTCTCTAGGTTGGCCTAATTCTTTGCTCGTTCTACCCAACGTGCATTTGAAGTGCAATAGCTCAGCAAAAGAGCTCACATTGAACGGAGTTAATGTAGAAATACGAAGTTGGAAATAGAAAAGGGATAAAACCGTAATGCCCAGTTTTTGACTTTTTGGTTCACCTTACTTACCTGGTCTCATGATGAGTGGTAATAGTACTGATCGGCAATAATACACAACCCAGTCAAATTGAAACGTACTTGTTGGCGCTTTTTCTGCATTTTATCCGAAGTCTTTGACTTCTCGGCTGCTTTTTGTTTTCGCTCATTTCAATTATGGTGTTTATTAGTTGCTCTCAAACGAAGCTTTTATCATTTATATTAATCCTGTGGTCTTTTTTATGGAATGTTTTGCTCGACCGATTTTGTATGTGACACATTTGACTTTTAGTCCTCAAAAACGGGATAAAGGCATCAAGTTCTCTTAGAGCCTTACGCGTAACCAGTCTCTAAGATTGCGATTCACCAAAACTGTTTCAAAGAGACAATTTCTTGCTGTGAAGGTTGCCTGTCGATCTTGAAAGTTTGACACTCATTCACTTCTCCGCACCCAACACACCCACATTATTCAACCCTCCTCCACCTGTTTGGAACCGCCTTTCGTCCAGCCCTCCCAACCCTACCCCCATCCCTAGACCCCCATAACCAGCACTTACTCCCCCATAATGCTAGCCGCTTTGCGCCCTATCTGGCTACTACCGAAGCCAACCGCTCACTGGTAGTTTCAAAGCAAATTGCCCCACGGTAGGCAGTTATGTTCGGTTTTGCTACTAATCCTTGTAACCTCTCATGAGGAAACAGAAGTATGCCTAAATACGAAATCCAATCAAAATAGCACGTTCTGTACTTGTTTTAAATCACAGTAGGGTTCTTGGGAATTAATGACGGTTACTTTTTGGGAATCTCTGGGGGTATTCTCAGTTTGTTTTGGTCTTTTGATATTTTTTAAGGAATTGATAGCAATTTCTGAGAGTCAATGTAGATGGATTTTTTCGAAGACTTGAACTACTGTGAAAACTCAAAAATCTGTAGCATTGCCTAAAGAACCTGCAGCCTGTTGTGTCTAAGTAGTCAACACCAGGATGCGCAACCCACAAGATTTTTTTCTTTGTCTAGGAAATGAAAATATGCGAAAAAAATTGGACCAGCTTGTTTGTTTGATCTTTTCCGTTTATACCTCCCAGCTTAAAGGGTGCATATTATTTGCACCCCCCAGAAGCACATGCCATATTTATACACAATGAAGTACTATGTAATGACACGTGCTCTGTAACTGGGGGGGGGCATAAGCTGAAAAGAACCCGTGTTTGATGACAAGACAAATTTACTTAAGAGCTTCATTTTGTACGCTAAATTGGACTGCGATTTTGCACCTTTGTCTGTAATTGATCATAGGTGTCACTGTTAGTACTCTCTGCATGACTGTTTAGGATTGGTGGCAGCTGGCGGCGCAAAGCAAGGTCTTATTGTTCAGTATCTCTATCAACTTACTGGATCTTTTTCAATTTTCTCTTTAATACAAATCGGAACTGAACTGCTTTCCCTCCGGGGTGTCTATTTTGTCCCCAAACAACACCCCCCCCCCCTCCACCGGTTTCGAAAGTAGAAAATGACCATCTAAAGATGTTTTGTTACACCTTTATGATGGTATAAAAAATTGGGATCATTCGTTTGTGCCCCCCCCCCCACCCCAGCTTATTGGGTGCATATTATTTGCTCCCCAATCGCACGTGCCATTTTTTTACCTAATGATTTACTATGTAAAATGACACGGGCTCTGTAATTGGGTTGTGCAAAACGTACTGGGGGCAGAAACGGAAGAGATCCAAAAATTGTAATTGCTAGTCTCATCCCTCCTTAGGCTCGACCAGCCATAACCAGTGCAAAAACACGCATTAGTGTGTTCTCACAGGCTAAGTGATACAAAAAAAAACATTGATATGAAGGGGCGAACGAACTGGCTGCGCGGTGAAATCTATATTTCAAGTTTTCCGGTGGAACGGGAGAGGGCAACAGTTGCAGATATGTGATTTGAGTTTTTTTCCGACTGATGTGTGAATTGATCAATTCTTGTCTTTAGGGATCTGTCAACAAACAAGACCACGTGAGAGGCAGATCCAAACAACGTCCTCATACTGCGAGAGTGCATGGGTCAAAAGAAGCGAGTAACAATTCTTCTTCCTCAGTCAGAACAACGAGCAGGCTCAAGTTCAAAACTTCAAATAACCCTTTCATCTAAGGCTGGAGAATTGTGGACGAAATAAAGATCAATTTGCCCAGATGTGTGACTGAATAATGTGTTTGAGATTGAGAGGGTCTCAGGTCAATTAAATTACCCAATGACAAAATAACTAATGGAACAAAATGTACAAATATACCCAAGCAGTAATGGTCACAGCAGTGCTGATATGGGGGGGGGGGGGTGGGGGGTGGGGGTGGGGGTGGGGGTGGAGGTGGAGGTGGAGGGGGGAATTCTCGTTACCTGCCTGTTACAGGGCTTCAGTAGAAATGAAACTTGTCTGATCTTTCCGACGCCCCCCCCCCCCCCCCCCCATATAATGATAATGTAATATACAGCTTCGGTTACTATTTAACCAAACCCAAAATATCTGCATTTAATTTTTAAAAGGAATACAGAAAATTGAGTAAAATGACGTTAGTTATTTTGACATGGGTGAAATGTAAGTCGAGGTGTCCAGAACATAGATAATATCTATCTATCTTTTAAAGGTGCTCAATGACTTTCTTGCTAGTACAATTTGTGTAAAAGAAACGATTAGTGTGAATAAAATTAATTCTAATTTGGATATGTATTTTGTCAATTGTAAATATTTCCATTGTAAATATATGTACAAAATATTTTTTAGCAGAGTTAGTTTCTCAGTGTTTTTATGCATGAAAGTAAACACCAATAATGAGATATGTTCAATTTACTTTATCTTCTATTCTCACTTCTGGTTTTTAGGAATGGGGAGGGGGGGGGGGATGAACAGCAGTTACCGCACGGTTGTTGTGGAAATCGAGAAGTAATCGGGGGCGCCCATTATAGTTTTCCCATTATAGCCCCCATGAAATCAGAGTACCCTATTATGGCATAATTACCATGATGGGGGGTACAGGTTAAATGAACACTAAACGGGGGGGGGGGCTATATGATGGG
>NC_134481.1:41590925-41740925 GCF_964194025.1 Convolutriloba macropyga | reverse complement strand
GGTTAAATGAACACTAAACTGGGGGGGGGGGGGGGGGGCTATATAATGGGAAAGACCCAAGTAATCAAACTCCGAGGCCAATGAGACGATAAAAACCATTCGATAATGTTTCGAAAAACTCCTGTTGCGATTACAACAGTTGCATAACTTAAGCCATAATGCAGCTGATTAGACTATAATTTTCCGCCTTCTCTTCATATGGCAAGAGTGGCGGAAAAAGGGATCTATTCTGTCCCCCCCCCCCCCCCCCCCCCAGTGTTTTTTGTGACCCCCAGTTACAAATTATATGTTGTTATATAGCGTGTTACTATGTAAGAAAATAGCACGTGCGCCTGGGGTCATAAAAAATTTATGCTCACTAAGCTGGGTGGGGGGGGGGGGGGGGGGGGGAGAATAGATCCTGAAAAGATAGTCTTATTTTTGTAGAATTCATCGGGCGCAAACTAGTTATTTAATTGGTAAATAATGCAATTGATGCCAGGGGAACGAAAGTTGGTCAAAGTCTATAGAAATTGTAATGTTGACGAATCAATACAACTTAATAAGTGGGTGAATATTGTTCGGAACCCCAGGTTTCAAGTCATATATTAACTCGTAATGGTTTGCTATGAACAAACACGTGTTTTTAAGGGGCTGGGGGGGGTAGTTTTAGAGATCCGACATCTCAAATCTACCGTTTTGTGAGGCCAGTATGACTAATTTAGCCGTCCTGGTAGTAATTTTTTTTATTGAAGACTATTTTTCAGAAAAATTGCCTTAGCCAATTGCTGTCAACGATCGCTTGCTGTCAACGATCGCTTGCGTTGTAATAAAAATAATCATTGAAAATATAGACACCTTTTGAAAGTTAGCGAATGATTTAATTTACAAAAATAGACCATAGCATTCAAATTTTGGACATAACGTAAGTAGAAGCAATGATTGAAATCACAAAAAGCCTTCATCATTTTTGTATCTGTATCGATCAATGACCTCTCCAGTTTCAACTGTGCCATTTGAAGGACCATGTTGCTGTTGCTGATTTGAAGCTATTTCGTCATTTAGTTCAGCAGCATGATTTATGTGACCAGGCGTGACACCATTACGAATAGATCCCAGTTCTATTTGCTGTCCAGGGTTTTCTGGTTTTGCATTTGTGACGAAATCGCCGGTGATGGCTGAGTTGCCATGGAATCGAAGAGCCTTGAACAGTTCATCGCTTAGGTAAGCGTCGGCTGGGTAGGCAGATTCACCGTGTTCCTTAAGGTCCAGACCCTGCCGTTCAGTGTTCTCCGACACCCGGAGGAACCCGGCGAACTTCAAAGCGAAGAACATTGGACCAGTTAGTAGAACCGTCCAAGCCGTTATTGCCAGACCTCCAATCGTATTCCAAGTTAGCAGTTTAAAAGAGGCCTTATCAAATCCATAAAGTATGCCTTCATCCTTTGCTAACAGACATACAGCGAACAAACCCCAAGACCCGCCACCGTAATGGACAGCAAAGGCGTCTAAAGGGTCATCCACGCCGAGTTTGAACAGAAGTTCGCTGTAGCCGACAAAAACGAGACCCCCGATGAAGCCAGTAACCATGGAACCCCACCCGTCAATAACATCGCAACCAGCGCAAATAGCGACCATGCCGGTAAGCATTCCGTTTATACATCCGAGAAGTGTAAATTTTCGGTTGACAATGAAGTATACAAGCACGACTGTTAAGCCACCACAGGAGCCGGAGAGAATAGTGTTTTTGAGGATGTTTGCCACAGCGCTTCCGTCACCTTCTTGGGTGATGCTGGCTTGGGATCCACCGTTGAAAGCGAAGAAACCGAAAAAGAGGATGAACGCGCCCAGGGACATCATTGGAACTGTGTGACCTAAATATAATCAGACATTAGATTGAGTGTAGCCCAATTTGGTGATCCAAAATGCCATTTTGAAATCCATATGGTTAATTTGGTTTTTCTAATAGCTAGTGAGTGCTAACAAGGTTGAGAACATGAAACAAGCTACATTTCAAGTAACACTTTCTGCCCGCAACCCCCCCCCCATTTTGTGAGCGTAAAGCTTTACGTTTGTTTTGAGCTACCTTCACCCCGAGCATGCTTCTCTTTACATACTAATGTTCTAATAGCAAGAAACCGCGCTGAAGGGGCTAAGGCAGAACGAACATCTTCTATGAGCATCTACGGCACTTGGAGTATGTAAAAATTGTTAATTACTCTCGAACGAAATTTGAAGCAATTATTGTAAACATGTGTCTTTTTAATGCAAAATAACCCCTTGACCGTTTTCTTCGAGAACATTCTTTTGATTTCACTGCGAGTGATTTTTTCACGCTTGATTGTTTGATTTTTTTGAGTGATTTGATTTGCCTGCATTCAAAAATCAAGTATGTTGCTAAAAATGAAACTGATGGTGAGTGAGGATTGTACATAGCGCTTGTAGAGGAGTGGTTGATGTCCAAGATTTTCATTCGAGAGGTTGCGGGTTCGAACCACTCAATCTTCGGATTTTTACACAATTAAAGATTCTCCAGCCTAAACCCTTTCTTTAATTGTTTACCAGTCGTTTGGTAGAAATTTGTCCGACTTCAGTTGGTTGTTTTTGTTTACAGTATGTAATTAGTGCTTTGCAGTGTTCGAATAGTGAAGAAATGGATTGCAGTATTGAATTCCAAATCCCAATCTCGTCTACAATGTCGACATAAACGGGAGACAGTGGGTGCAACCTTTACAAGCTGGACTGTATACAATTTATTAATTGCTCTCAAACAATTTTTTTGGAAATTTTAAGTCGCGTCGGCCTTATGTTAGTTATTGTACCAGAGAGTTTTGTCTGAAGAAAAACTGATTAGTTCTGAGGAGATTAGGTTGTTCAGCAGTCCACCAACGTCGAGTTTTTCTATATCTGCGTAATTTATAATTTCACTATATAAAGAGAACTTTCGGATTGTTCGGACTGCCGTACTTGTTCCTAGCACGCCCCCTCCCCTATTTCAGAACAAATAGGTTTTCTAATCCTAAGGTAGCGTCTACCGAATGCCAAAAACACCGCCAGTCATTTGAGAGCAACTTGACCGAAGTTATCCGGTTATTTCCATTTTTTGTTGCTTTCAAACAATTATTGTGACAAAAAATTGGTTCTTATATGTCTGTTTTTACGACTCAAAGAAAACTTATTTCTTATCTGAACGACAGTTGCTCACGACTTTTAAAAACCTAGTTCAATCCTGACTTGACTTCTGTTTCGGGACATTGATATTAATGTTTAGAGAACGCTTCAGATGCACAACACACCTACCCAATCACCTATCGTTCCAGCTCCCCCACCTACCCAAATACCCGTAATCCCCAAATTTATCCTCTCTTTCCCTCCCTCCCCTTCCCGTACCCCTCAAACTGCTCATACCGCCACATATCCCTCCGAAGATTTCGATTAGAAAGCGGTTGTCATCTTTTTGTAAATATTTTGCGGAGTAGTATCAGAAAATTTTATTTTCTTCTACTATGAGCTGTGTAATCTGTGCATTGTTTGTTTTACAGTTTTATTATACACAATTCTTCAAATTTTTTTCCAGAATTTTAGTTTGCTTGATTTTTAATAAGATAGGTGTATAATTTTTTCCCGTTAATTTGGCTCTACGTCTTTTGTTGGATGGTTTTTCCTTGAACATTTGAGGTAACGAATAATTCAGTTATTCAACTCCTTGTCATTTGCAGAAATCTAAAAACATTAATTTATAAGACATTTACTATAAATTTATGTTTTCTATACATGACAAGGTGTAGAACAAATGATTTATTCAATAATTTATCAATTGATGTTTTTAGATTTGTGCCTTTTAGCAATCGTTTTTTGTTTGTATCGGCCTTCGGCCTTTTCTAATCCGTTAATACGTCAACTGACGTCAAAAAGCTGTAGTCTAATATGGATTAATGAAACTTTCGAATATTTTCCGTTTTTGCCCCCAGCTTAGTTTACGCATATTATTTGCACCCCTAGGGATCTTTTCTGTTTTGGCCCGCAGCTTAGTGGGCTCATATTTTTTACGCCCCCAAGCGGACGTGCCATTTTTTAGAATGATTTACTATGTATTGTCACGTTCTCAGTAACTGGGGGCGCATAATGCACTGATTTGAATTGCATGCATTCCGAAATAAACTATCTTGCTAAAAAAGAAACTGATGATAAGTGTGTTTTTTACATAGCCTTTGTAGAGTTCTGGTTGATGTCTAAGATTTTCATCCGAGAGGTTGAGAATTCGAACCACTCAGTCTTCGGATTTTTGCACAATGAAAGTTTCTCAAGCCTAAAGCCCTTTCCTAATTGTTTGCCAGTCGTTTGGGAGAAATTTGTCCAAGTTTAGTTGGTTCTTTTTGTTTACAGTATGTAAATTAGTACCTTGCAGTGTTCGAATAGTGAAGAAACGGATTGCAGTATTGAATTCCAAACCCGCATCTCATCTACAGTGTCGACGCTAACGGGAGACAGTGGGTGTAACCTTTACAACCTGGACTGTAAACAATTAATTGATTGCTCTCAAACAAATTTTTTGGAAATTATAAGTCGCGTCGGCCTTGTGTTAGTTATTGTACCAGAGAGTTTTGTCTAAAGAAAAACTGATGAATTCCGAGGAGATTAAGTTGTTCGGCAGTTTTCTTAGTGCCTTACTGGTCTCTAGCACGCGCGATTCACCGAAACTGTTAAGCAGTCAAAAAATAAAAATCACAATTGTACATTTGTGATCCCCCACCTCCACCAACATCGAGTTGTTCTATATAAACGTAATTTGTAATTTCACAATATAAAGAGAACTTTCTGATTGTTTGCATTGCTGTACTTGTTCCTAGTACACCCCCTTCACTAATCCAGAAAAAATAGGTTCCTTAATCCTATGGTAGCGACTACCGAATGCCAACAACACCGCCAGTCGTTTGAGAGCAACTTGACCGACGTTATCCGGTTTCTTTTATTTTTTGTTGCTCTCAAACAATACTTCTGACAATTAATTGGTTCTTATATGTCTGTTTTTACGACTCAAAGAAAACTTATTTCTTATCTGAACGACAGTTGCTCACGACTTTTAAAAACCTAGTTCAATCCTGACTTGACTTCTGTTTCGGGACATTGATATTAATGTTTAGAGAACGCTTCAGATGCACAACACACCTACCCAATCACCTATCGTTCCAGCTCCCCCACCTACCCAAATACCCGTAATCCCCAAATTTATCCTCTCTTTCCCTCCCTCCCCTTCCCGTACCCCTCAAACTGCTCATACCGCCACATATCCCTCCGAAGATTTCGATTAGAAAGCGGTTGTCATCTTTTTGTAAATATTTTGCGGAGTAGTAACAGAAAATTTTATTTTCTTCTACTATGAGCTGTGTAATCAGTGCATTGTTTGTTTTACCGTTTTATTATACACAATTCTTCAAATTTTTTTTTCCAGAATTTTAGTTTGCTTGATTTTTAATAAGATAGGTGTATAATTTTTTCCCGTTAATTTGGCTCTACGTCTTTTGTTGGATGGTTGCTCCTTGAACAATTGAGTTAACGAATAATTCACTTATTCAACTCCTTGTCATTTGCAGAAATCTAAAAACATTAATTTATAAGACATTTACTATAAATTTATGTTTTCTATACATGACAAGGTGTAGAACAAATGATTTATTCAATAATTTATCAATTTATGTTTTTAGATTTGTGCCTTTTAGCAACCGTTTTTTGTTTGTATCGGCCTTCGGCCTTTTCTAATCCGTTAATACGTCAACTGACGTCAAAAAGCTGTAGTCTAATATGGAGTCTAATATTTGCACCCCCAGGGATCTATTCTGTTTTGGCCCGCAGCTTAGTGGGCTTATTTTTTTTACGCCACCAAGCGGACGTGCCATTTTTCTAGAATGATTTACTATTTAATGTCACGTTCTCAGTAACTGGGGGCGCATAACGCACTGATTTGAATTGCTTGCATTCCGAAATTAACTATCTTGCTAAAAATGAAACTGATGGTGAGAAAGTATTGTAATTAGCCTTTGCAGAGTTCTGGTTGATGTCCCAGATTTTCATCCGAGAGGTCGCAAATTCGAACCACTCAGTCTTCGGATTTTTGCACAATGAAAGTTTCTCAAGCCTAAACCCCTTTCCTAATTGTTTGCCAGTCGTTTGGGAGAAATTTGTTCAACTTTAGTTGGTTGTTTTTGTTTACAGCATGTAAATTAGAACCTTGCAGTGTTCGAATAGTGAAGAAACGAATTGCAGTATTGAATTCCAAACCCCAATCTCATCTACAATTTCGACACTAACGGGAGAGAGTGGGTGCAACCTTTACAAGCTGGACTGTATACAATTTATTGATTGCTCTCAAATAAATTTTTTGGAAATTATAAGTCGCGTCGGCATTGTGTTAGTTATTGTACCAGAGAGTTTTGTCTGAAGAAAAACTGATGAATTCTGAGGAGAATAAGTTGTTCAGCAGTTCTCTTAGTGCCTTACTGGTCTCTAGCACGCGCGATTCACCGAAACTGTTAAGCAGTCAAATAATAAAAATCACAATTGTAGATTTGTGATCCCCCACCTCCACCAACATCGAGTTGTTCTATATAAACGTAATTTGTAATTTCACTATATAAAGAGAACTTTCTGATTGTTTGCATTGCTGTACTTGTTTCTAGCACACCCCCTTCACTAATCCAGAAAAAATAGGTTCGCTAATCCTAAGGTAGCGACTACCGAATGCCAACAACACCGCCAGTCATTTGTGAGCAACTTGACCGACGTTATCCGGTTACTTTTTTTTGTTGCTCTCAAAGAATACTTTTGTCAAATAATTGGCTCTTATATGTCTGTTTTTACGACTCAAAGAAAACTTATTTCTTATCTGAACGACAGTTGCTCACGACTTCTAAAAACCTAGTTCAATCCTGACTTGACTTCTGTTTCGGGACATTGATATTAATGTTTAGAGAACGCTTCATATTCACAACACACCTACCCAATCACCTATCGTTCCAGCTCCCCCACCTACCCAAATACCCGTAATCCCCAAATTTATCCTCTCTTTCCCTCCCTCTCCTTCCCGTACCCCTCAAACTGCTCATACCGCCACATATCCCTCCGAAGATTTCGATTAGAAAGCGGTTTTCATCTTTTTGTAAATATTTTGCGGAGTAGTAACAGAAAATTTTATTTTCTTCTACTATGAGCTGTGTAATCTGTGCCTTGTTTGTTTTACAGTTTTATTATACACAATTCTTCAAATTTTTTTCCAGAGTTTTAGTTTGCTTGATTTTTAATAAGATAGGTGTATAATTTTTTCCCGTTAATTTGGCTCTACGTTTTTTGTTGGATGGTTGTTCCTTGAACATTTGAGTTAACGAATAATTCACTTATTCAACTCCTTGTCATTTGCAGAAATCTAAAAACATTAAGTTATAAGACATTTACTATAAATTTATGTTTTCTATATATGACAAGGTGTAGAACAAATGATTTATTCAATAATTTATCAATTGATGTTTTTAGATTTGTGCCTTTTAGCAATCGTTTTTTGTTTGTATCGGCCTTCGGCCTTTTCTAATCCGTTAATACGTCAACTGACGTCAAAAAGCTGTAGTCTAATATGGATTAATGAAACTTTCGGATATTTTCTGTTTTTGCCCCCAGCTTAGTTTACGCATATTATTTGCACCCCTAGGGATCTTTTCTGTTTTGGCCCGCAGCTTAGTGGGCTCATATTTTTTACGCCCCCAAGCGGACGTGCAATTTTTTAGAATGATTTACTATGTATTGTCACGTTCTCAGTAACTGGGGGCGCATAATGCACTGATTTGAATTGCATGCATTCCGAAATAAACTATCTTGCTAAAAATGAAACTGATGATAAGTGTGTTTTTTACATAGCCTTTGTAGAGTTCTGGTTGATGTCCCAGATTGTCATCCGAGAGGTTGAGAATTCGAACCACTCAGTCTTCGGATTTTTGCACAATGAAAGTTTCTCAAGCCTAAAGCCCTTTCCTAATTGTTTGCCAGTCGTTTGGGAGAAATTTGTCCAAGTTTAGTTGGTTCTTTTTGTTTACAGTATGTAAATTAGTACCTTGCAGTGTTCGAATAGTGAAGAAACGGATTGCAGTATTGAATTCCAAACCCGAATCTCATCTACAGTGTCGACGCTAACGGGAGACAGTGGGTGTAACCTTTACAACCTGGACTGTAAAGAATTAATTGATTGCTCTCAAACAAATTTTTTGGAATTTATAAGTCGCGTCGGCCTTGTGTTAGTTATTGTACCAGAGAGTTTTGTCTAAAGAAAAACTGATGAATTCCGAGGAGATTAAGTTGTTCGGCAGTTTTCTTAGTGCCTTACTGGTCTCTAGCACGCGCGATTCACCGAAACTGTTAAGCAGTCAGAAAATAAAAATCACAATTGTACATTTGTGATCCCCCACCTCCACCAACATCGAGTTGTTCTATATAAACGTAATTTGTAATTTCACAATATAAAGAGAACTTTCTGATTGTTTGCATTGCTGTACTTGTTCCTAGTACACCCCCTTCACTAATCCAGAAAAAATAGGTTCCTTAATCCTATGGTAGCGACTACCGAATGCCAACAACACCGCCAGTCGTTTGAGAGCAACTTGACCGACGTTATCCGGTTTCTTTTATTTTTTGTTGCTCTCAAACAATACTTCTGACAATTAATTGGTTCTTATATGTCTGTTTTTACGACTCAAAGAAAAATTATTTCTTATCTGAACGACAGTTGCTCACGACTTTTAAAAACCTAGTTCAATCCTGACTTGACTTCTGTTTCGGGACATTGATATTAATGTTTAGAGAACGCTTCATATTCACAACACACCTACCCAATCACCTATCGTTCCAGCTCCCCCACCTACCCAAATACCCGTTCTCCCCAAATTTATCCCCTCTTTCCCTCCCTCCCCTTCCCGTACCCCTCAAACTGCTCATACCGCCACATATCCCTCCGAAGATTTCGATTAGAAAGCGGTTGTCATCTTTTTGTAAATATTTTGCGGAGTAGTAACAGAAAATTTTATTTTCTTCTACTATGAGCTGTGTAATCTGTGCATTGTTTGTTTTACCGTTTTATTATACACAATTCTTCAAATTTTTTTTTCCAGAACTTTAGTTTGCTTGATTTTTAATAAGATAGGTGTATAATTTTTTCCCGTTAATTTGGCTCTACGTCTTTTGTTGGATGGTTGCTCCTTGAACAATTGAGTTAACGAATAATTCACTTATTCAACTCCTTGTCATTTGCAAAAATCTAAAAACATTAATTTATAAGACATTTACTATAAATTTATGTTTTCTATACATGACAAGGTGTAAAACAAATGATTTATTCAATAATTTATCAATTTATGTTTTTAGATTTGTGCCTTTTAGCAATCGTTTTTTGTTTGTATCGGCCTTCGGCCTTTTCTAATCCGTTAATACGTCAACTGACGTCTAAAAGCTGTAGTCTAATATGGAGTCTAATATTTGCACCCCCAGGGATCTCTTCTGTTTTGGCCCGCAGCTTAGTGGGCTTATTTTTTTTACGCCACCAAGCGGACGTGCCATTTTTCTAGAATGATTTACTATGTAATGTCACGTTCTCAGTAACTGGGGGCGCATAACGCACTGATTTGAATTGCTTGCATTCCGAAATTAACTATCTTGCTAAGAATGAAACTGATGGTGAGAAAGTATTGTAATTAGCCTTTGCAGAGTTCTGGTTGAAGTCCCAGATTTCCATCCGAGAGGTCGCGAATTCGAACCACTCAGTCTTCGGATTTTTGCACAATGAAAGTTTCTCAAGCCTAAACCCCTTTCCTAATTGTTTGCCAGTCGTTTGGGAGAAATTTGTTCAACTTTAGTTGGTTGTTTTTGTTTACAGTATGTAAATTAGAACCTTGCAGTGTTCGAATAGTGAAGAAACGGATTGCAGTATTGAATTCCAAACCCCAACCTCATCTACAATTTCGACACTAACGGGAGAGAGTGGGTGCAACCTTTACAAGCTGGACTGTACACAATTTATTGATTGCTCTCAAATAAATTTTTTGGAAATTATAAGTCGCGTCGGCATTGTGTTAGTTATTGTACCAGAGAGTTTTGTCTGAAGAAAAACTGATGAATTCTGAGGAGAATAAGTTGTTCAGCAGTTCTCTTAGTGCCTTACTGGTCTCTAGCACGCGCGATTCACCGAGACTGTTAAGCAGTCAAATAATAAAAATCACAATTGTAGATTTGTGATCCCCCACCTCCACCAACATCGAGTTGTTCTATATAAACGTAATTTGTAATTTCACTATATAAAGAGAACTTTCTGATTGTTTGCATTGCTGTACTTGTTTCTAGCACACCCCCTTCACTAATCCAGAAAAAATAGGTTCCCTAATCCTAAGGTAGCGACTACCGAATGCCAACAACACCGCCAGTCATTTGT
Organism: Convolutriloba macropyga; assembly: GCF_964194025.1. Classification (NCBI taxonomy): domain Eukaryota; kingdom Metazoa; phylum Xenacoelomorpha; order Acoela; family Convolutidae; genus Convolutriloba; species Convolutriloba macropyga. Next base: position 41,730,484 of record NC_134481.1, on the reverse strand, counting down.
GAGCAACTTGACCGACGTTATCCTGTTACTTTTTTTTGTTGCTCTCAAAGAATACTTTTGTCAAATAATTGGCTCTTATATGTCTGTTTTTACGACTCAAAGAAAACTTATTTCTTATCTGAACGACAGTTGCTCACGACTTTTAAAAACCTAGTTCAATCCTGACTTGACTTCTGTTTCGGGACATTGATATTAATGTTTAGAGAACGCTTCAGATTCACAACACACCTACCCAATCACCTATCGTTCCAGCTCCCCCACCTACCCAAATACCCGTAATCCCCAAATTTATCCTCTCTTTCCCTCCCTCTCCTTCCCGTACCCCTCAAACTGCTCATACCGCCACATATCCCTCCGAAGATTTCGATTAGAAAGCGGTTGTCATCTTTTTGTAAATATTTTGCGGAGTAGTAACAGAAAATTTTATTTTCTTCTACTATGAGCTGTGTAATCTGTGCATTGTTTGTTTTACAGTTTTATTATACACAGTTCTTCAAATTTTTTTCCAGAATTTTAGTTTGCTTGATTTTTAATAAGATAGGTGTATAATTTTTTCCCGTTAATTTGGCTCTACGTCTTTTGTTGGATGGTTGTTCCTTGAACATTTGAGTTAACGAATAATTCACTTATTCAACTCCTTGTCATTTGCAGAAATCTAAAAACATTAATTTATAAGACATTTACTATAAATTTATGTTTTCTATACATGACAAGGTGTAGAACAAATGATTTATTCAATAATTTATCAATTGATGTTTTTAGATTTGTGCCTTTTAGCAATCGTTTTTTGTTTGTATCGGCCTTCGGCCTTTTCTAATCCGTTAATACGTCAACTGACGTCAAAAAGCTGTAGTCTAATATGGATTAATGAAACTTTCGGATATTTTCCGTTTTTGCCCCCAGCTTAGTTCACGCATATTATTTGCACCCCTAGGGATCTTTTCTGTTTTGGCCCGCAGCTTAGTGGGCTCAAATTTTTTACGCCCCCAAGCGGACGTGCCATTTTTTAGAGTGATTTACTATGTATTGTCACGTTCTCAGTAACTGGGGGCGCATAATGCACTGATTTGAATTGCATGCATTCCGAAATAAACTATCTTGCTAAAATGAAACTGATGGTGAGAAAGTATTGTAATTAGCCTTTGCAGAGTTCTGGTTGATGTCCCAGATTTTTATCCGAGAGGTCGCGAATTCGAACCACTCAGTCTTCGGATTTTTGCACAATGAAAGTTTCTCAAGCCTAAACCCCTTTCCTAATTGTTTGCCAGTCGTTTGGGAGAAATTTGTTCAACCTTAGTTGGTTGTTTTTGTTTACAGTATGTAAATTAGAACCTTGCAGTGTTCGAATAGTGAAGAAACGGATTGCAGTATTGAATTCCAAATCCCAATCTCGTCTACAATGTCGACATTAACGGGAGACAGTGGGTGCAACCTTTACAAGCTGGACTGTATACAATTTATTAATTGCTCTCAAACAATTTTTTTGGAAATTTTAAGTCGCGTCGGCCTTATGTTAGTTATTGTACCAGAGAGTTTTGTCTGAAGAAAAACTGATGAATTCTGAGGAGAATAAGTTGTTCAGCAGTTCTCTTAGTGCCTTACTGGTCTCTAGCACGCGCGATTCACCGAAACTGTTAAGCAGTCAAATAATAAAAATCACAATTGTAGATTTGTGATCCCCCACCTCCACCAACATCGAGTTGTTCTATATAAACGTAATTTGTAATTTCACTATATAAAGAGAACTTTCTGATTGTTTGCATTGCTGTACTTGTTTCTAGCACACCCCCTTCACTAATCCAGAAAAAATAGGTTCCTTAATCCTATGGTAGCGACTACCGAATGCCAACAACACCGCCAGTCGTTTGAGAGCAACTTGACCGACGTTATCCGGTTTCTTTTATTTTTTGTTGCTCTCAAACAATACTTCTGACAATTAATTGATTCTTATATGTCTGTTTTTACGACTCAAAGAAAACTTATTTCTTATCTGAACGACAGTTGCTCACGACTTTTAAAAACCTATTTTATTCCTGACTTGACTTCTCTTATGTAATGTCACGTGTTCTGTAAAACTGGGGGGGGGGGGCACAAACGGAGAAGATCCCAATTTTTTATTGACCAATTTTTCTTCTGATCGCGTGTCTTTTCGTTTGCAGCAGCGGGATAAACTGGTAACTCTGAGGTGCTCACGTAGAGCTTTTTTTGTGTTTTTCGTTTACGGTTCACCGCAACTGTTGAAAAAGTGTAAATTTATCATTTTTGAAGGTCGATTTAGAGAGGTTCATTTAGACCCCCCGCCATTTTGGTTATAGATTTACCTTTAACTCTTTGTGGTTTTCCGTCAACGTATTGATCCAGACGAGGACCCAGTGCCAAAGTGCCCATTAGCCCTGCCGCCCCACCCACCATGTGAACAACCCCACTACCCGCGAAGTCTCGATAGGAAATTTCCTCCCACCAACATTCAGCCGCGAGCCACCCTTTCGCGTCCCAAGCCCAATGACTAACAACTGGGTACACAAACCCAGTAATAGCAAAACTATAAATAAAATAAGCGATAAATTTGGTCCGTTCGGCCATTGCTCCGGAAACGATAGTCGCTGCCGTAGCTGCAAATACAAAGTGAAAAAAGTAATGACTGTATAATTTAGAATCCAAATCAATCAAACAGAAATTTTTATACCCAATTATGGCATTCGATTCCGCTCCGAACGCAAAAGCGTATCCACATATCCAGTAAATAACACTTCCAATCGCGGAATCGAGAATGTTTTTCATAAGGATATTTGTGGAGTTTTTAGACCTAACAGCTCCGACTTCGAGGAACGCAAAGCCAGCTTGCATAAAAAACACTAACATGGCAATGACGATCAGAAAAAAGTCGTTCATGTTTTGTTTGAAGTGTTCCCATTCTGTTTGGGTCAGGGTTAAAGGGTCCGTCGAGGGCGTAGACATTTTCAGTTTTACTGAAATTGATCGGTAATCGAATTTAAGAACTTAACTGAAATTATGTGAAAGGCGTTAATTTCAAATCGAGGTGGAAATAAAACCGAGACAATCAATTTTTTTTCGCTCAAGCAGGTGTTGTTTCCATGAATAATTTATTAAAAAAAATCAGCGGTTCTGCGTTTAAAGTTTTCCGTAAACTGACAGTGAAATAAAATCGAAGTTCGTACGAAATATCCGTTATCCGAGATTTTCGGCAAGTATTGAAGGTATCGCAGATTAAAGAAAAAAATTATCAGTTAAAAATTGAATTCAGAGCTCAATTTTGCTAATAACGCAAACTCAATTGTGGCAGTTTAGTCAACAAAAATGGGCAGTATGAAAAAACAAAACTCAAGACTAAAAGGTTAGATGTAAAAAATTTTTAACATTTGATCACGAGAGTTGTAATCGCAGGTAATAACCATTACTTCGAGTAAAAAATTGCAGCGCTCATCCATCAAATATTAAATGCTTCAAATCTTTTTATAATTTTCACCATTTTCTGGGAAAGTGGTCTGTTTTTTGTTGGTAAAATTGAGGATATAAATCGAATATAAACACGTAAACTACCATTTATACTTAGCCAATATAAATCGATGAAGCGGAAAACGTGCAGCAAAATTTAGTACGACCTTATGGTAGCCAAATGGCGAGCGATGCTTTTAAACAAAATTCATTAATATTCTTACTCTTTTTAAATGTTGAATATAAAAGTTAACAAATAAGGAAATATTGAACTTTTAGTACTTTAGAGAAAATGGCAGTAAAATATGATATAGCTGAGAAAAAATGCGAAATTTTATAACTCGAAATTTGGCCTTGCCCGGGATTTTAATCGAAAATGATTAATTAAATTTTGGTACTAAACAGGAAAAAAAACCTGCTTTGTATTTCCTGAACACAAAAGCAGGTGTTTTGAATTGTAAAGTGACTTTTAATTAAAATGAAAGTTTCGGTTCTTTAATCAGTTATCCCGAAGCAAATATGGCTACGATCTAATCAACGTCCAATGCTAATGCACTGAAACCGAGTTTTTAAATCAAATTCAAGCAAGCTCAATTGAACAATCCTGGCGGGTGGTGTTTTTAGTTCTAATAACAAACGCCCCAAGTGACAACTTAGCTAACAAAAGCTGGTTACTTACTCAGTTTGAGATGCGGCATTAATTGGCCATAATTGAGTCTTCGCAACAAAAACTACCAATTTTGAACAACTTCGACTTATTGTCTAAGTCAGTTGGAAAAACTTGTTGACAGTAGATTTGATGAGCCAATTTGAAAACTAGACAAAAGTTGTGAACACAATAACAACATCTTTTTAATGACTACAATAAAAAATCATGAACTCAGGATGCGCGCTTTTGAAAATTGTGAATAGAACTTTTTTTGTTGTTCCTAGACAAATATAGGGTTTCAATAGTGAAAATATTCAAATTTTAATGAGCATATGATAGCTTTAAATCAAGTTCTATATTAATACTAATGTTTGTACTTCTTATAATTGGGTTTTTATTACTCGAAAAGGAGTGAAGTTAATGCCGGAAGTGAACCGCTTGAAAAACTTGGTTTACTGCTGATCAAATGTGAAGATTAGAGCAAATTAGCTTTTCTTCACATTACTACTTTTGCGAGAGCGAGAGAGGGAGTGTGAACATTTTTTCTCTTAGCGTGAAAAATAGTTTGTTCACGTGCGGTTTTTTCAAGTAGTTTTTTGGGTTATAATTATTATTTTCTGTGTTAGAGGTTATAATAGACTATAGTCATGATTTTAAGGTGCTGTTGTTTTCGCGTTGAAGTTCCTAAGAAAAAGAAAGATTTAAGTTTTCAGTTTTTGTGTGTTCTTTTTTTAATTAAATGAGGTCATAAAAACAATCTAATTTTGTAGTTTAAATGTTGTTGACTAAATTAAATATGTTGAAACAAATGTTTACCTAAAATGCAGACATTATGAGCATTTTTCTTAAAAAAATTTAACATTTTAGTTCTTTCCCGCGGAGCAAAAGAAGCAGAAAAATATACACTTAATAAACAAGTTAGATGAATTTCAGCCGATATGTATCTTCCAGTGCAAAAAATGGTCCTGAAATACTAAGATCAAAATTCTATAATTTTGTTCCATTTTTGTTGAGAAATGGCTTCAATCGTGAACATTCAGCTACAGCTTTACTAACTATGGTTTCGTAAATCACATGAAATTTGGCAACTATGGGGTTGAAAAACTCATCTTTGGTTAATAATGAAGCTGATTCTGTCGGAGGTATAATCAGGCATCTTAAGAGGAGCAAATTGTCTTCGCCAGAGGGTTCATTTTTGAAATGATTTTCTACATTTATGTTTATGCATGAGGGCTCTGACTATGGTTACCAGAAATGGAGGGCGATATTTTGTTAAGGGGTTCTAAATAAGCGCTACACTTATTAAAATAGAGAGATACTGGAAGTAGTGGATAAAACAAGGAAATCAACCACCAGCAAAATTTGGCCTGTTCTCCAAACGCTAATCGCGCATGTCGAATAGGGCCAAATTTTACTACTTGTTGATTTCTTTGTTTTATCCACTACTATATAATAGCTCTATATTCGATCGAAAATCAATCAGAAATCAATTAAAATCAAAAATTAAAAGAAAAAATTAAAATATTCAAGCAAAATTTACATTTCACTCACTAAGAGCGATTCACTCATATTCGGGGTGATCCCCCAGTAGAAAGATCGCTCTTTTTCGCTCTTAAAGTGTGATTCCCTCTTTTTTGATATTTTTATTTTTTATTACTTTTATTTCAAATTATCTTTACTCTTCAATAAATTGATATTTTCTTTTACTTTTTCTATATTTAACCCAATATTAATAAGAAATGATACAAATTTATAATATTTACACGAACAACTTTCCTCAGTTTGGCTAATAACTAAAGGACTTACAGTCTTGCTTTGCCAACTAGGATTAATTGTTTTCTCAATCAAATCAGTGTAACTGCTTGGCTTGCCATGGACTTCGTCCGTTCGCAGATTTCTACTAAATTCTCTTGGTAATTCTACATCTGGATGTTGTTTCTTTACATGAGCCCGTATTCCATCATATCTCACAACAGAAGCACAATATGGACAGTTAACTTTAGCTGAAGTACAACCTCTACATGTATATTTACTCTCATCAAAATCAGTTAGTGGTTTTATATAATTACATTTATTACAACTTCTAATTAAGACTTCTGGGCTAAGGTTAAGGTTAAGGTTAGGGTTAGGGTTAGGGTTGGGTTTGGGGTTAAGGTTAGGGTTAGGGTTGGGGTTAGGGTTAGGGTCTGAGTTAGAGTTAGAGTCATAGATAGAACTAGAACCAGAACCACAACTAGAGCTAGAACTAGAACTAGAACTAGATTCATTTTTTAAAGAACAACCCCATGGAGAAAAATAATTAGCACAAATACCACTTAGTATTATATTACCACACATACTTTTATCAGTTTTGTCTTTATGACATGATTCATAATGATATTTTAAACAAGCAATGTATCCATATTTATAGTTACGCTCTAAACATTTTAAAAGCTTTTATAATAGGGTAAACTATAATATTTACCTAATCATTTCGCAGATCGGTGTAACCACTTCGCGGATAATATTTAGCCATGATTTCAATTAAATCTTTAGTATTATTTTTAGATGTGATACGCTCTGCTAAATATTTACTTCCTAAGGTATTGAGTGTATTAGTTTTACATCTCTTATCTAAAATCAATTCAAGGTCTAATTCTTTTTTATCTTTAACAAAATTTATAATCTCTTCTCTAAATTCTTCATTTTTTCCATATAGTGTTGTTATAAACTTTCCTCCCTTTCTATTCAAAATTCCCATCTCTTCATTTATATATTCTTCTTGTCGTTTTTCTAAAGGTGTAACAAGTTTACGTGCCCCATTAACTAAACTACTTTTTAGATAGGACTTTGTCCATGTTTCACTATCAGTGTAACTGGTTCCCAGATCGGTATAATCACTTTGCAAATAGGACTTTGTCCATGTTTCACCATCAGTATAATTATTTCCCATATAGGACTTTATCCCTGTTTCACCATCAGGGAACCTGCTTGGCAGATCTTCTCCATATCCAGCGTTAACCAAAGTGTTTGCTCTATTCAACATATTGCTTGCATTCATTGCCACGGCTCCAACAGTTTTTATTATTGAATCAGGATAAATATAACTAGTTATAACTAAACCCCAACCTATAATTCCACCAATATTTGATAATTGTTTTAAACCTTTTGCTTTAACCATCTCTTTTGTTAAAACATCATTCTGAATTTTAATATTATTTAAAGTAAGACGTTTATTAAAATAAAACTGATAATTATCATGATTAATGGTATTTCTATCTGTTGCATTTATCATGAGTGGTTTCATATATACTACAAGTTTATTTATATCTTCTCTTTCTAATTCATCTTTTAAATTAAGAGCTTTTAAATCAAGGAAACCAACTCTTGAATCATATATCATTGTTCTATTACTATTAATAATAATAAAAGTATTTTCCTTCTTGTTATATTTAATTATACCATAACGAAGTTCATCTGACATTCCATCTGTATGATTATAATGGTTACTATTTAACTCACTAATTATTTTAGTAAATTCATGTTCACATTTATAGATCTCATTAAATTTTTATAAATAGATCAGGTCCATTATAAGTTGTTAAATAAATAGTATCACAACTCATTCTTGCTGTATTAATTATTTGAGCTGGTTTATGACACATTACAATCATTTGAATATTATAATGTCTACCTTCAGTAAAATAATAAGCTACATCTTTATTTAACCTATCACCCATATCATCAAGTACTATTACACAATTTTGAAATTTATGCATATTATTTTTTTGTGATCATATTTATATCACATTTATTAAACCCAGTACAAAACTTACTAGACTCCGGATCTATCCAATCTCTGACATCTTTACATACTATAACTATATTTTTAGCTTGGTCTTGGTTTTTGTTTTGGTTTTGGTCTTGGTTTTGGTTTTGGTTTTGGTCTTGGTTTTGGTTTTGGTCCCGGTTTTGGTTTTGGTCTTGGTTTTGGTCTTGGTTTTGGTTTTGGTTTTGGTCTTGGTTTTGGTTTTGGTCCCGGTTTTGGTTTTGGTCTTGGTTTTGGACTGAGTATAATTTTAAGTATTGTCTAATAAAAAATGTTTTCCCTGTACCAGTTCCACCATAAACAATAGTATGTAATGGTGACTTTTCATATTCAAATTCACTAGACTCCTATTCATTAATCCACCAAAGCTTTCTCCTAGTTTTGTGTATTTACTCGGTATTGAATCATATATTATAAAACAAAGTATAATTATTAAAAATAAAATAAAAACTACACTACCCGTCTCCATTGTTATATATAAAATATAGACTTGATTTAGACTTAGATTTATTAAATTTATTATATAAAAATGCTTATCCTAACTTTTGAGGAATTCAATTATAAATTTAATATTGATAATAGTGCTATGAGCGATATCAGAATAATTGATATAGGTAAAGATATAAATCTAACACCAATTGAAATTGTAATGAGAGATGATAAACTAGATAACATAAGTGAACCTATAAGTTAACTCCAATATTATTGTAAATCTGCATCCAACTGATGGTATACATTGGGTTTTAGTTATAAGAAAAGAAGGTGGTCCTGTGTATTATTTTGATAGTTTTGGTGTTGAGACCCCACCATTATTTTTAGAAGAATATGTTGATCTAGGCCCTAATGAGAGAATACAACAATATGATGAATCTTATTGTGGGGCTTATTGTTAATATATGATCTATCTTATTGATAGAGGATTTAGAATTAAAAGTGCTTTAAATATTCTAGTTAATCAAGTTAATTGTCCTGAAATATTTAATGAGTGTTTTTGTTTAGGTTGTAGTAAAGATGTACGAAGTCGCTTTGCTAATAATGATAATGTTAATGATAATGTTAATGATAATGATAATGTTAATGATAATGTTTATGATAATGATAATGATAATGATAAAGTTAATGATAGTGTTAAAGATAATGTTAATGATAATGATAATGATCTACGAAGTAGCTTTGCTAATAATGTTAATGATAATGATAATGATAATGTTAATGTTAATGTTAATGATAATGTTAATGGTAATGATAATTATCTACGAAGTAGCTTTGCTAATAATGATAATGGTAATGTTAAACAGGGAACCTGCTTCGCAGATGATAATGATAATTATAATGATAAAGATAATAATAATGATGATAAAGACAATTGTATACATCTATTGGATGAAAAACATCAAAAGGGTAAACCTAACAATAATGCCCCTACTAGTGATATCTCTGTTAATATAAATGAAGATCTACAATCATGGCTAAGTGATGATAATATAATTACTGAAGCCGCTTTCCCAGATAACTTTAGATGTATAACATCTGGTCCTAGTGAATGTGGTAAGACATTCTTATTAAAAAAACTAATTCTAGCTAGTATATATTTTGATAAGCTATACATCATTGGACCTACTGGTGATCAATACAATGGATTAGAAAGAATCAACCCAAAAGCAATTATAGAATTTATTAAAGATATAAAAGATTTACCATCTCCTGATATACTACCCAAAAATTTAAAGAAACTAATGATATTCGATGATGTTAGAGGCAAAGAACCAGTTATTAATGAATACTTTTGTAGAGGTAGACATAAAAATTGCAATATGATATATCTTAATCAAAACTTGTTCTCTCTGGATAGGCAGTGTGTTAGAGAGAATTGAAATCTATTATTTTTATTTGAACAAAGAGGTAAAGTCCTAGCATCGATATATCAAGATTTCTTTAATAATGTTGAATTTAGTTATAACGATTTTGCTAATATATGTAACAAGGTATGGAAAGAGCCTTATAATTATATTGTATTTGATATAACTAAAAATAAAAATATTAATGGTAAACTAAGAATTAATTGGGTTTGGAGAGTATTGTAGTTATTTATGTTTAATTATAATTTATAACTATACTAATCTGTGAATATGGTATAGTTATGTTTATAATTATATATTTATTTAATTATAATTATTTATTTATGTTTAATTATAGTTTATAACTATACTAATCTGTGAATATGTGAATAACCTACAATATAATTGTTTAAATCTAAACTGAGGGATATGTTTATATACTTTACACTTTCTACATGTTAGATTTTGATCAGGATTATTAAAATGTTCTAGTAAATGATCATGTTTATCTCTATATGTTTTAACTCTATCACATACAAAACATTGATATGGTTTTATCCTGACACCAGTTACAACTTTGAGCCCAGGACTTATTTTTACAATCATCACATTTAATACTAATCACTTTTTAAGGACAAAATACTATTTCAGATATGTTATGATTATTAGGGAAATAGGAACTGTTTAGTCTAAGTCTAGGTCTAAGTCTAGGTCTAAGTCTAAGTATAGCTGTTAACATAGATGTAAAGTAAAACTTAATACATCACCATTAAAGTCTATAGGTCTTTCATGCTCATCTTTAATATGAAACTCTATATATTCTATTCTATCTTTAGTTACATTTTTTTATAATACATTTGTTGGAATATTTATGATCATATAACCGGGTGGTTCAGTTAGATTAAATGTATATAATATATATGTGTCTTTACCATTATCTTTAGCTCCAGATATAATATTACAATGAATATTAATTGTATTAAAACCCATAATATCAACAATTTTTTGAGATGTATATAAACCTGCTCGATATAATACTTTCCTAAATCCTAGTAATGATCCTATTGAGTTTTCTACATCAAAGCTAAGTACTCCTTGTTTTTTTCCATTTTACATTTCATTGTATTTTTATCTACTTCTATTATAACATTACCTTCAGTTTCTTCTTTTATTATTTCTGCTATTTCAGATAATTCATATGCACCGGAGGTTATGATATATAATTTTGTATCAGAGAAAATTTCTCGATCTATAGAATTGAACCTAAATTTATTATTATTCCCATTCACATTAAACACCGAGTTATAAACTGATAATCTAATTAAACCTAGTTTTGTTGTATTAAAAATAGGTTCACTAAAGTTAAATCTTTCTGTTGATTTTACCATTCTAAAGTTAAACGTATGTTCATCTTTAGTTTTAGTTAAAGCATCAAGTATCTTTTGCAGTTCCCATAAGATTAACTTGTCTGTCATTTTTTATATTCAAATATTAGATTATATTTAAGGCTATAGTCATAATTATAGTCTTAGTTATAATTAAAAGATAAATTTTTATCTAAAAAAATGGATTTTAGTTTAGATACAACTTATGGTTGAAAAATGATATACATAAAAGTAATATTATAAAATATAAACCTAATAATCTAGCAACAATGAATACGGTTAATACTAATATTAATATCATTCTCAATGGAGAAGAGAATCATTTAAATTTGCGTGATTCTTATCTAGAGATAGAATTTGTTGTTTCAGATGATGCTGGTGGTGTATTTGCTAATGATGCTACTATCAGATTAGTTAATTATGGTATGATGGCATTATTTAGTTTAGTTAAGCTTGAAAATAGTGGTGGTAGGACTATTGAATATATAGATCATTGTCATCCTAATCTATTGATGTATAAGTTATTAACTAGTACTGATAATGAATATGAGAGTGGTTTAGTTAGAAATCAAGGTAATAGGGATAGTCAACTTAAAGGCGATTATGTTGCGGCAAAAAGAGGTCATATGTATATGATGGTTAAGATGAGTGATCTATTTGGTTTCGTAAATGATTTAGAAAAATTATATATGCTTCAGGAAAAATTAAAAAGAAATAATGATGATAGAGCTCTATGTAGAAATAATGCTTATTCTGGTGCTGTTGCTAATAATGCCAATATAGAAATTAGAGATATATCATGGTGTGTACCTAGTATTGATCCTAGTAATAATAATAGAAATATTGTGCAAAAGGGTTTAATTAAAAAGAATAATGTAGACTTTAGTTATTATGAAAGGAAGACATTTTATAAGAATGTACCCAAAGCTACTAACTTCCTGTTTTATCTAGGTATCGAAAGTAGTATGGAAAGACCAAAATATATAATAGTTGGTTTTGAAAATAATAATGTTAATGAACAAACTCATGATGCAAGTACATTTCATATGATGAATGTTACTGAATGTTATTGTAATTTTGGTAGCGAGTTTTAGCCCGAGGATAGAATGAATATTAAATATGGTGCTAATAATTATAGTGAGGCTTTTAAAGAGATTGTTAGCTTTAATAAAGATTATAATGGTTAACCACATAATATAAAACCGTATATAAATCATAGAACATTCAAAAGTAATTATAGAATATATGTATTCGATTCTAGATATCAAAGTGATCATATAGGTCCACAACCAATACAACTTAATTTTAAATTTAGTGCTGCAGTTGCCGATGTTCTATGTCATGCATTAGTATTAACTAGAAAGGTTATTAGGGTTAATAGTAATGGTAATAAAATGGTTGATATTATATCATAGACATAGTCTTAGTTATAATTAAAGTCATAGTTGTAATAAATGATATATTTATTGACTTAACCAATGACTAAACAATGACTACATCAATGATAATCAAACTATTTCCTACTAGTCTTAACAAAACCCTTAGCATAAATAATATCTAGTTTCTTTTTATTCTCTAGAGCTAAGCCTCTAGCTTCAAGTTTAGTTTGGGGTTTGGGTTTGGCTTTAGGTTTAGGCTTGGGCTTAGGCTTAGGCTTAATAACAACAAAGAGATTATACTTTTTTTCCATTATTTTTTATATATAGAAGTGAGTTTTTTAAATAAGTTCAAAACTATTTCATATTGTGTTGGAGGTAGACATTATAGTGGTACTGATAATATAAGTGGAGCTATTACTTCAAAAGGTACTAAAATGTTAAGAGGATCCTGCACTAAATGTAGAAGGAATAAATCAATGACAGTATCTGATGCAACAATAGAAGCAGAAGGAGTTAAAGATTTCTTTAAAAGTGTTGGTAGAGCTACAGTTAACTTTGGAAAGAAAGTTGCTAAACATCCAGTAAGAGCATTAGAAATAGCAAGTAACATAGGAAGTGCAGCTTCATCTAGAAACCCTAGAGCTGCTTTATTAGCCACACCTAATTTAATTAAATTTGCAACTACTGGTGAAGGTATGAAGGTAGTACAAAAAGGAAGAGGTTTATACTTAGGTACAAAGAAGAGATAATTTTTTGATTATGATTATGATTATTTTATGTTTATGATTAAGTTTATGATGAGGATTATATTATGTTTATGATTATGATTATGATTATGATTATGGTTATATTAATTTTATGATTATCGATAAATTTTAATACTAATTTTATTATTACTAAACTTACTATTATTACTAAACACTATTAACTTTAGTTTAAAAAAATACTCAGCTTGTTTTTCTTGTTCTTCTCATATTCTTCATATACCTTAACTACTTCATTATACTCGTCATTATCCATTTTATTATCATTCATTGATTAAGTATATAGTTTATAAAAGTTGTCGCTAAACTGTTTTCTTAAAATATACATTTGTGAATAACTTATAATATTATTTCTTATTTTAGTATTAATTGTTTTTGATAATGAACCACAAACAGTTGCTGTAGCAAAAGCTGTAGGTATAGAATAAGGTAATCCTATACCTGTTAATGCAACTGATGTTTTTGTTGCCGTTGTTGCTTTTGATGATAATACTATTTCTGTTATCTCAGCTATGTTTATATAATTTTTATATCTACTTCTTTTTATAGTTAGTAGTTTCAGTTTCTTAATAATTTCTAATATCTTTTATAATGTTAATATTATCATTAAATTTATTTTTGGCTTGAATCTTTTCATTTATGTATTGTTCATTAACGGTTGACAAGTTGGGACTTAGTAATCTCTCACTCGGTGCTGTTGGATTGGTCATGGACTCCCTCATAGCTTTGCTTATTTTCATTAGTAAAAAACTTTCTATTTCTTTCGTTATAGCTTGTTGTTTAAAACCATAATGCTTCTCAAGTCTTGTTTGCTCTTAATTATCAACTAACGTACTTCGTAAAAGTATAGCAATTATATATTGTACGATTGTCCTTTTATTCTTTACAAGTGCTTCATCAACGGCAGAATTAGTCTTTTTATTAATTTCTTTAAAATCTTTTAGACCCGTAGTAAACGTATCATCTAGTTGTATGTTAGTGATATTCTGATTAAATTTATTATTATCAAATTCTTGTTTTAATTGATTATATTTAGAGATAGTATCAGCAGCAACTTTATTACAAAACTTAACAGTATTTGAGACTTCATTGGCTGATTTAATAAATTCTTTAATTAGTTCTTCATTAACTTGTGTTTCAATTAGTTGTAATGTTTTAGTTGTAACTTTATCAAAATCACCTTTTTTTAGTTCAGTTATGTTTCTACTTAAAATGCCTATTTTGTTAGAAGAGGATAATAAGTTATTGTCACAATACTCTTTATTAATAACATCTTTTTCAACTGTAGGAGGATGTACATTCGTAATTTTATAGGTATCCTTCATATCAATATTATCATTATCTTCTAGGAAAAACCCACGAGCCTTACTTAGTGTTAAGTTGTTTCCATTCCCCATATGATGTTTCGCTTGGTTAAATCTATTTCTTGTCATTATTTATATTTAGAAATATATTTAATGATTCTAAAACTTTTTTATTAGATTCAAAGTCAAACTCGGATTTTAATAATTCCTGTTCATAGTTTTTACCATCTATTATCTCTTCATTCATGTCTTCTATTTTACTTGTTGGTGGTTGTGTTTTTAGAACTTCATTAACTTTAAACAACTCTCTATTCCAATTAGAAGTGTATCTCTTAGAAAGGATATTACGTTTATCTCCATTTCTAACATAATCACCAACTTTAAATTTTGCTGTTGCTTTGTAGATTTAACATAGTATCTAACTTTATCAGGATTATTTGAAGCATCAACTGGTGTCATATTAATTGTTGAATGAATGTTATTGTTATATGTTATGACTGCATCATTTAATATTTTTACCCAATTACCATCACCATTGATAAACATTGGTTTATTTATTATGTGTAATAATGTTCTATTAAATCTCTCTATGAATACAGCCTTTAAATCGCTATAAGTAGAATATAGTTTTGTTTCATATTCTTTAAGTAAAGATTCAAAAGTTTTATTGTAAAACTCACTACCTCTATCTACCCATAACTTTTCTGGTTTTCTACTTTCACCTAATACTATTTTAGAACCATTAGTTATAGATAAACCAGATTTATTCTTTAATGGAATAGCCCATGCATATTTTGTGAATATATCCATAACAGTTAATATAAACTTATAATTATTATTGTTTTTACTTAGAGATGACTTATCAATTAAATCAGCTGACCATGTTTCATCTTTATATAATGGTATTATTCTTTCTCTTCTAAATTTTGTTATTTGAGGACTGAATACTTCTTTAGCTAATAAATGTTGTTGTTGTTTTTTCCAACATTATTCATTTACCATAGTTAAAAACAAAATTATCTAGTAGCTCTTGATTAATAATATTCATAGATAATAGTTGCTTAGATGTATCTAGCATTTCATCATATAATCCATCATGACCAGCTTTTGTTTCTATTATTAAAAATTCTAGTCTTTCTATTTAACTGTTTGGATCTGCGAACAGACTCCGTCTGTGGTTATCCAACGAACTTTGTTCGTGGCAAGCCAAGCAGTTTCCCTGATCGGGAGTGCTATTTAATCCCCTACCATATACATCATCTTTTACCCCTATTATACGTTTTATTGCTCTATATCTAGCACTTTTCTTATCCCCTTTTCCTAAATCATATCCAAACCTTTTAATTTTCTTTTCATCTTCCTCGATTTTACCATATTTTATATTTGGGTCAGTATGAAACTTTATATACACATCTGAAAATTTATATATATTATCCTTTACTATAAATGCCTTTACTTGATAAATTATTTCAACACCATTCATTTCAAATTCAGCGCTATCTAAATTTCCGAAATTTAACTTTAATTGAGGCTTAGATTGAAGTGACATTAAATTAATAATTTGAGCTGTGTATTTATCTACTAAAAGTCCTGGTTTATCTCGAGCTTCCTCTACAGCTTTGCCATTGGACTTCACTAAAGCTTCATTAAACTGGAGGCCAGCTTGCTGGATCTCCTTAGTTTGTTTATCTAACTCTTGATTTTGCCAATCTATTGCCCTTAATTTTTGTTCACTTAATGCTAGATTGTGTTCACTGTTCGCATTTAAAGTTTTGGTTAAAGGATCAAATAACTCTTCTATTTCACCATAATTTTCTTGTCGTTTTAATTTATCTTCTAATCTATTCTTTCTGTTTTGTTTTTCTAGATAGTTTAATTCAATAAGTTCATCTAGCTTAGTCATTTTTTTATATAAAAATATTATACTAAGTATGAATTAGATTTAAAAAATATCTATAAATATAATTAAAGTAACTAATTATAATAACTCATTATATAATATAATAGCTGCTTCTATTAATTTTCTATTCCTATCTATAGTTAATTCTTTAATATCATTAATCATGGAAGGGACGAAGTCCTTGATACCCCAACCTGCTTGGCTTGCCACAGACGAAGTCTGTTCGCAGATCAGTTTATCTACATCTTTATCCTTATCCTTATCCTTGTCCTTATACTTATCCTTATCCTTATCCTTATCCTTATCTTTATCCTTATCCTTATCCTTATCCTTATCCTTATCCTTATCCTTATCCTTATCCTTATCCTTATCCTTATCCTTATCCTTATCCTTATCCTTATCCTTATCCTTATCCTTATCCTTATCCTTATCCTTATCCTTATCCTTATCCTTATCCTTATCCTTATCCTTATCCTTATCCTTATCCTTATCCTTATCCTTATCCTTATCCTTATCCTTATCCTTATCCTTATCCTTATCCTTATCCTTATCCTTATCCTTATCCTTATCCTTATCCTTATCCTTATCCTTCTCCTTATCCTTATCCTTATCCTTATCCTTCTCCTTATCCTTATCCTTATCCTTATCCTTATCCTTGTATAATTTCTTAATCGGTGAAGCCGCTTCTCGGATCCTATTTATCAAATCCCTTTTAAATAGATATATTGCCTTATCATGTGGATAACTTTTTATATTGTTTACATAAAACCTTTTTTCATCAAATATTTTTAAACTAATCTTACTTGTTTTTGTTGTTGTCATGCTATCCCCAACTTTTTTTATTCTGCTTTCATCTACTGTTCTCTGTTTATTATTCATTAATGCATCATAATAATCTATGTGCCTAGCATTATTATGCTTCTTTATTCCTTTTTCTTTAGTGTTTTTAGGATAATTTTTGAAGCCATATGTTTTGGGGGACAATGCTATAAATTCCTCAATAATCCTACTCCCCAGCTCGTGCTTAAACTTGCCGAGGACTTTATTATTAGTTTTTATAGGTATGTCTAGATTACTTAAGTCCATATGCTCATCACTAACTTTACCTTCACTATAACTTAATACGAATCTGTCCGTATCCATATAGTGAAGTGATAGATCTTTGGGGGATGGTTGCATAATATTATAGAATACATCAAACAAATGTAATTTCGAGTATTGTTACTCCTACATATACAGGTGAGCTATATTCTATTTTTTTCTTTATATACTCTATTTGGCTATAATCTCTATATCTAGTTATATTCTTAAATGTTAGTTTACTTACACTTTTCATTATCTTTTCTTCATCATGCAAGAACTTGCTTGAAAGAAGTGTAGAGGATTCATGCACATTCTTCCACATAGGGAGTTATTCATTAATTTCCTTACATCCTTTTCTGCTTCAGTTTTAGCTGTTGCTCTTTTATTTGTTTTGTTTTGTATATAATCTATACATATATAATCTTGTTTAAATTTAATTACTCTATGTATTTTTGTTACTTTTACTCCCATCTTAACATAGAACTTTAACATCCTACAATGAACCATATATTCTGATTTGTTGTTTTTGTCTAAAATTAATTTCTCTGATCTTGCCTTGCCTCCATCTCTTTCTCTGTAACCTAATTCATTATCATTTATCTTTCTCTTATTAAGCATTAGTGCTAACTGTTCTGTTCTCTCTTTACATTCTTTAGTATATTCAATATCACAAACTAAATAGTAACCATGATCACTATCATCTGGAGTATTCAATTTTGCATCGGGGAACCCGCTTCGCGGATCTAGAGTAGTAGTAAAAAACTCAAAATCTTTATAAGGTAAATTTTGCATCATTGCATAACCATATAGGTTGTTTGCGTCTATGTACCAGATATTATTACTATTAACATATCTATCACCCATTATTCCACATATACCACCTCTCTCTGCTCCAACAAAATCATCTAGCATTTGTTTATCTTGCAATGTATCCAATGTAACACCGCTTGACATTAATCAACAATCAAAACTATAAACTGGTAGATTTACATAGTGTAGTGGGTCGAGTCCAAATTCTTTCATACTTAATTTGACATATTCATTCATGCAGTAATCTTATATTTCCACATCATTCTGTAAATACTCTATAGTTAGATCTTTACCAGTTTTATGACTGTTCTCTTTATTAAAGATATTGACTTCTTCTTGTGATGGTAATTTATTATGTAGAGAGGATTTGAAGTCTTCTATTTTTAGATTACCTATAGCTTCATCATAGGTAGCTTTGCTACCCTTGGTAGTGGAACTACCATACGACTTCGTCGTGGTGCCCAATTGGTTTGAATCGAACCCAAAGTATTCATATGGATATAATGTTTTAGTTTTACCTCCGTATATCTTCGCCATTTGATCTAGAGGCATAGCTAAGAAGTTATAACTATCTAAGAATTTGAGACAACCGATGCTTAACTTCTTAGACTTACCAGCAGCTAGTGGTATGATATCTACCTATCTTTTATCATTATTCTGTTTAAAGAGTTCGCTGTATAGTAGGTTGAAGTCATAACCAGAGGCATTGTGGATTTTTACATGAATGAAGTTTGGTTGTTTATACCTCAGATTCTTAGATTACATTTTCTACATGCTGGTCCTCTATATTTACCAGTTTCATGACAATGATCTCTTACTTTATTAATACATATTTTACTGCAGATATGACATGTGTTATTAGTTTCATGATATAATTTATCTTCTTCTGTGAATATCATCTTTTCATTATGTTTGAAATTATTTTCTGTTTCTATTTCTAGTAGATCCCTAGCAAATCTTTTGATGCAGCCTAGACCGAAGTAGTGCTTGAAGTTACCTTGCCAGGTGTAACCCACAGCTATTGGAATATGTTCAGCTATTACATATTTATGGGTCTACGACCATGCTTCGCCATAATCATTAGTTGAGACTTCAACAATGCAACACTCTATATCGGCAGTTATAATATTTTTTATATTCTGACGTTTGTGTTCATTTATAAAAGTAAAATGTTTCTTAGGACAAATAATCTCTGGTTTGAGTGAGTTGTTGCGTTCGTGTTTATCATATTTAATTTTTGAGTTAAAACAATAGGTACACCTATCGCAATAATAATATTTAATGTTATTTTTATTTGGGCGATCTAACAAGGTTTATATGTTTTTAATTAGAGCACAGTGTTCTACTCCAGCATTTTCTCAAACCAATATTCTGACATCTTTTCTATCTTTATCAAAATCATCCACCGGTTTAAGTAATTCTACTTTGACATTACCACAAGGTTTGTATACCCAAATATTAATATTATACAGTTTCTGTATTCTTATTAGATAAGCAAAATCATCTTCATGTTGTTGTCTTGGTTCAATTAGACTATTTACATTTTTACTTTCACGTGTTGCATGGTGCATGGCAGGATGTAGACAAGCAGTAATAGTTAGTTGTAAGCAATTGTATGAAATTGCGTATACCTAATATTGATTTTGAGTTCTTGAGATCGCAAGGTAAATCTATATAACTACCAATAGATGCTTTAGTTGGTTCAATGTTTAACTGAATACTTCTTATTCCCAGAAACTCAAAGTCATAGCCATAACTTTCATATATTTCCTTTTCGAAATCTATCCATTGTTTGAAGTCACCGTAATCAAATATTGCATTATTAATAATATAGTCAGTGTTGAAAAATATTTTAGTAGTTTTAACTTCTTCTTTGTTTCTCTTTTTATACTCACACTCGGCTGTGATCTTTTATTTAAAACTCTTAACTTTGCTGAACTGGTAACAGTTTTTCATTTCTTCTAAAGAGCAATTAGTTGCTTCATCTATATCTTCAATGTAATTCCCACCTTTATCTGTAATATAAAACTCTCTCATGTTCAGACTGGAGTTTATATCGAAGTCTTCTGTGTTTTCTAGATATTTACGATTATGACTATATGAATGAGGAGTTAGAGCTATTTTTTTCCTTAAATCTTCATGACATTCTTTACATATAAACCTAATTTTAGAGTAGATATTGTGTTCAGTTTCAGTTTCAGTTTTTATAATATCCCTAGTTTTAATAATATAATCATCTTCATCCGAATTATACACCCTCTCCGAGATTTCTTCTTCTTCAGACTCAAACATTTTTTCCAATAGTTCCTTATGTTTGAGATCGTATGATTGATGCCTGTATAAACCCTTCTTTGTTTCAAAGGATAATTTACAGACATCGCAGAAGTTTATGACACTAGTATTAGTTGATTGAGACATGATGTATTTATTTAAGGAAATAATCAAAATTTAATTTTTCGAAAAATGAAAATGAAATGCAATAAGTGTAAAAATAAACCTTGGAAAGAATGTTGTAATAATTGTAAAGAATTAGAATATTCTTGTTATGTATGTAAAAATATGGTTAAAGTGAAAGATTATATAGAACATTTGGGATATCATTATTCTGATCAATATCTAGCATGTGGTATGTGTAATGTTTATAAACATATATCATTATATAGATTTAGAAATAGGAAATGTAGACTATGTATTTATCTTCATAGATATAGATATGGTCATACTAGAAATCAATTCAGAGAGCATGTTTATAAGTATAATATTAAAGAAGCTAATTCTTCTTCTTTTAATTTATCTGTCATGTAGTTTTTGGGTTTTATTGATATATCTGCGAACGAGCTCTGCTCGTGGTAAACCAAGCAGGTTGGTAAGCCACGGACGGAGTCCGTTCCCCCAATATTTTAGATTTAGACCTTTTTTCTTCATTGATATTGCTTTATTTTTTATTATTATTTTCTAGAATTAAGCCATTTCTTAATTTAATAATAGACTTAGAGTGAATATGTAGCAGTAAATAAAAACAAGGATCTTAATATTATATAAATATTAGCAAAAAGTTAAATTTTATAAAAG
Source organism: Convolutriloba macropyga (assembly GCF_964194025.1). NCBI lineage: Eukaryota > Metazoa > Xenacoelomorpha > Acoela > Convolutidae > Convolutriloba > Convolutriloba macropyga. The sequence continues at coordinate 41,709,036 of NC_134481.1, read as the reverse complement.
AGCTAAGCTGGTTTTTTTGTTCAAGTTGATTTTCGCAAGTTGGTTTTACGTGCTTGTTACACGGTCTCACTAGTTTTTTACTAGTATCTGGGATACGTCCACCGGAGTCGGTGGGGATAGAACCCGAACTATCCGTCTGATAACGGTTAATTACCAGCTTAACTCTGTACTAGTGATTGCACCAAGTGAGACAAGAAATGATAGATTTAAAATATAAAAGAAGTGAATATAGAGCTAATATATAGTAGTGGATAAGACAAGGAAATCAACAAGTAGTAAAATTTGGCCCTATTCGACATGCGCGATTAGCGTTTGGAGAACAGGCCAAATTTTGCTGGTGGTTGATTTCCTTGTTTTATCCACTACTACTGGATTCAAACCAGCAGCTCTTACTTCGGGTCATACAGTAAAAATAGAAAATAACAAATGCAGTTTTTGACTCAAACTGGTTCTGAAAACAATTGGTGGGAAATTCTTGAGAATTCTTATTGCTTTTGTAAAAATCAATTTGTGACAAAAAATTTGGTAAATTGAAAACAGATTTGTAAAATTCAACTGGTTCTTATAAGAAGGAAATAAACTGATTGTGTGCATCTGCCTCAAAACCAAATTTCGTTTCATAATTTTTAATTGCAGTTTTTTATACTGGACACTCAAAATCTTTAATTTTTAATTTAAAATTCTTTGTTAACTTTTTAATTCTTTTACGAACATATCGATGTATCTTTTTCAATTTTGTCACAAAAATTTCGAGGTATCTTTTCCTTTTTTGCATAAACATAAAAGCCAGTGAGAGGTTTTTCTTAATTAGCCTCATAGTCCCAATTAAATATTTCGTTTAGTCGAATTTAGGAATCAGTTTCAGAATTGAATTTTCGAAAACTTCACATAATTAAACAACATTTAACACCATGGGAAATGAAAATTTCAAATTTTGTATTTTCTCAAACTTTTATGCAATTATCATATTTTTCAAAAGTACGTATGCGTAACTTCTTTTTTTTTCTTACCTGAGCAATCATGTGTTTTAGAGTTCGTCTGAGATTGTTTTTGCTCTCACTTTTCAGGTCGCTCAAAACTCTCGTAAAATTTTGAGTTGAAATTTTTTCTATGCGTGTTTTTATTATATGTGTATGTGCTTGGGTAAAAAAAATTAAAGTCGTTTTCCGAAATCCTCCATTTTATAGTTAGTGAAGTTGATGAAGAGCTTCAACCCATCCCTAACCGAATGTATTACAATCACGGTATGTAAAATCTAAAGGTCAGGGTTTATAATGGAAAAGTTAAGTGACACCTGGCCGAGGTTTCTCCCTTAGTCCACCCTTAATTAGCAGGGATTAGGGTGTAATGCGTATTCCACTGCTATTTATCGGGGAAAAGAGTGTAAGAGTGTAATTTTCAAGAATTACACTGTATTCACTCTTTTCTCCGCTCTTTATACACTCATTGCAAAGAGTGCAATTTAGGGTGGGCTGATAAAAAATTGCACATTTACGCAATTACCATGATAACCTAATTGGAAAACTTGAATGATACTATCAGCTGGTGCTAGGGTTAACGCACAAAGTGAAATGACATGATCGCCAGGGTGAAGATGGGGGATCAAACCTCACCACCTCCTTCCATTTTTATTTTTGTAAAGCTACCTTCCTATAATTACACTCTTCCACCCTTAATTAAGCGTAGAAATAGGGATGTTTTTCTCTTTACACTCTTTTCCCCGTTAGTGTTGGAGAAAATCCTCTGCCCGGGATGTTGAAGGTTTGTCCAATGACATGAAATTCTACGCTTGTTTGCTTTCCTTTAGTACTAAAAAATATGAGTTTTGAAAAGGCATAGTAAAAATCAGATACAAAAATAACATCAATTGAATTTTAAGTTTCCTCGTAAGAGAACGCTCAAAATAGTAAGCTTTAACTTCCTGTTAAAATCAAAAATAACAGCAAAAGCACAGTTTAATTACTCGTTCTGATGATAGCGGTGTGAACAAATTTTACCTAGGTACAAAGCTCATGTGAAGAGGAAAAATTTGATCTTGAAAGGAATCTCGGCGACCTGAAGTGATAATTCTGCGAAGCAGATATTTACTTTGCAAGTCATTTTTGAAGAACGAACTATCAATACTTGCCTTTTTTGCACTGAAAAAAAGATGCAAATATTAAGCTGAAAATCTCTCTGTATATTATTCGAATGCCATTATACTAAAATTGACCTTTCTATGGCGTCTCCAAGGCTAATTTTATAAATCGAAATAATCTCTGACCTGACCATCGCAAACCAAAATGACCTCTGGTCAGACCGCCCCAGACCGAAATTACTTCAGATCAGAATCAAACGCGCTTGAAATTTTTTACGAACGAAATGCGCCCCTGATGAAAGTTGAGAGCCCTCGAATTATTTTTCTGCGCTCAAAATGATTTAACTAAATGACCGGTTTCAACTGCATCCGAAAGCCATATCTGACCACACCTACCCACATTTCATGATCAGATTAATGTGTGCTCATATATATTTTTGACCAGACCTCCATGCGCAAGAAATTTTTCTGATCAGACTTGGTTACGTTTAAAATCCTTTTTGATCGGACTGTCCTGTTCTTGCAATGGTCTCCGATCAGACTACCCTGCGCTGGAAATTGTCTATGGTTAGACTCATTTGCGCTCCAAATAATTTTGAACATTATAGTTTGATCATCCCTATAAGGAACGCATTTTATATGTTTTCAGCAAAGCATTGATGAAAGATTTCAAATAAAATGGAACAAGTTTTGTCTGCGAAAACAAAAACTTTCAAAATATTACACTCTTTCGTATCTGATTGTAATAACATTTTGCAGAATAGCTAAAACTGGGCAGATCTGTTCAATTGTTTGTTGAAAAATTCATTGTGACGCCAGTGATAGTTGTTAGCGGCTGGAGTTACTGGTTCTGAGCAGAGGTACTGGTAGTGGTATATTTTAATCTCCGTGTCTCTGGTGAGGACAAGTTTGTATTGTTGGCTCTTCGTAGAGCAAAAAACTCATAGAACTTTAACTTCGGTCATACTCTTTCTGATCAAATCCAATTGAGCTCTTAATTGACCCTGATAAACCCCATTTGCGCTGAAACTTGTTTTTGATCATACTCAAGGGTAGATGTAACAAGTTGGAGCCTAATTAAGTTTGATCAGTTCGAATCGGTCTGAGACTTCAGCCTTAGTTGAACAGATCAAGGACTGCTACAGTTTTCCACTCGGTAATGCTTGTCAAAAAATTCAAAAGAAACGACTTTATATAAAAATTAGTGCGAGAACGCAAAAAAACAATAGATCAATATGAAATTGAGTTATTTTAGCTATTTGGATTCATTATTTGTTTTAATCAAATTAGTTTTCAAAAATTAGCCATGTCGAAGGGTTTTAATATTATATTAACTTTTTATTATGAATTTTTGGTAATTGGTTTAATTTGAGATTGAGTTTTACCGCTGCAAACTGATTAGGATATGTAAGAGCAATTCGAATATAAAAATAGAAAACTCGGAATTAAAAAGTGAAAAGAAGAGAATTCCTTAAAATATGAAGAAAATTAAAATGAATTTTAAATTTCCAGCTAATTACTAAGGGTCTACAGGAAAAACTTGATCAGTTTTCTTGTTAAAAAAACATAAGTAGAAATGTTTTTAGCCTGAGTGCCTCAGTTGTCAAGATTGTGCAGCTTTTTTTCTGATCTTCAATGCACTTTCGTTTAAATTTATTTTAATGTAGCATTGATGAAAGATTTCAAATAAAATGGAACAAGTTTTGTCTGCGAAAACAAAATTTTTCAAAACATTACACTCTTTCGTATGTGATTGTAATAACATTTTGCAGAATAGCTAAAACTGGGCAGATCTGTTCAATTGTTTGTTGAAAAATTCATTGTGACGCGAGTGATAGTTGTTAGCGGCTGGAGTTACTGGTTCTGAGCAGAGGTACTGGTAGTGGTATATTTTAATCGAGTCTCTGATGAGGACAAGTTTGTATTGTTGGCTCTTCGTAGAGCAAAAAAACTCATAGAACTAAATTCGGTCATACTTTTTCTGATCAAATCCAATTGAGCTCTTAATTGACCCTGATAAACCCCATTTGCGCTGAAACTTGTTTTTGATCATACTCAAGGGTAGATGTAACAAGTTGGAGCCTAATTAAGTTTGATCAGTTCGAATCGGTCTGAGACTTCAGCTTTAGTTGAACAGATCAAGGACTTATACGGTTCTCCACTCGGTAATGCTTGGACAAAAAATTCAAAAGAAACGATTTTATATAAAAATTAGTGCGAGAACGCAAAAAAACAATAGACCAATATGAAATTGAGTTATTTTAGCTATTTGGATTCATTATTTGTTTTATTCAAATTATTTTTCAAAAATGAGCCAAGTCGAAGGGTTTTAATATTATATTAACCTTTTATTATGAATTTTTGGTAATTGTTTTAATTTGAGATTGAGTTTTACCGCTGCAAACTGATTAGAATATGTAAGAGCAATTCGAATACAAAAAAGGAAAACTCGGAATTAAAAATTGAAAAGAAGAAAATTTCTTAAAATATGACGAAAATTAAAAGGAATTTTAAATTTCCAGCTTATTACTAAGGGTCTACAGGAAAAACTTGATCAGTTTTCCTGTTAAAAAAACAGAAGTAGAAATGTTTTTAGCCTGGGTGCCTCGGTTTTCAAGATTGTGCAATTTTTTTTCTGGTCTTCATTGCACTTTCGTTTAAATTTATTTTAATGTGAAACCTTAATTGTTTCTTTCAGCAAAAATTTTATGGAGAAAAGAAAACAAAAACCAACAGGAAGCAATTAAATTTAGTTCCAAGATATGAAACTACTGAATTTCTTAAAGTCAAGTTTTTTTATGAGGTTTCGGCCAGTTTTGACGACCATACTAGCTTTGTTTTATATAAGAGGAGATCTTCCTATTAAATTTTAATGGTTCTTGTTAATGAGGAAATTTCAGTTTTTTTGAGAAAAACAATCATTTTCAATTGACTCAATAATTTTGGTCAAAATTTTCAATCTTTTGAAAATATATGCACTGCAGTTTTTAACAGGAAACCCAAGGAACGATATCAGTACCTATAGTTGATACTATTTTGGGCTATATACTCAATGGAAGTTCATAAACGTTGTGCTTTGTTAAAAAAAACTTTCAATTCTCTTTTTTTGCTTTTGCTGACCTTGCCTATTGATAAAATTATCGTTCGACCCATCTTTCAGAAATTGAAACAAAACATTTACAATGACAGGAAAAAAGTAAATAAGTAACAACAATGTCTCTTTTGCAGCAGTAATTGAAATTACACTTTAATTGTATTACGCTAATTGGTCCAAAAACGTATAATAAGGTTTCTCGAAATTTGTATTAAATTAGTTCTTTATTCTTAAGACTTCAATTTTGTTGTTCTAAAGAAACAATCCTTTTGAGTTCAAAAAAATTCAAGTTGGATATCACATTCTGATCTCCAGGAAAATCCGGGCGAAATAAATAAATATCATATAAGAGAACTGCAACGACAACGAAAAACCGAAATCTAAGATCTGTTTGATAAGAATTTCGATAAGTTTAAAAACGTGCAATTTTCCTGACGTAAAAATCAAGACAATCAAATTTTGCGGCTTCCCATCAATGGAACCATCTCACAGTAAAGGCACTTCAAAGATATGGGCATACATTTTTCGGAAAATTTATCATGGGATTATCACTCAGGTATTGTTCTACTAAAAGCCAATCAGAAGCTTGCCTATCTAAAGAGATCAATTCCAAGCGATTCAAAAATGTCACTAAACTGCAATCAGTCGAAACTTACATAATATTGGTCTTGTTTTATGGATCAAATGTTTAGTATGCCGAAAAACTATCGTCAAGCAAATGAAAAGGCTTCAGAGAACAAGTTTGAACTGGTTGCCATCAAACAGTCAGTTTACTGATAAACAATACAATGATTTTCTTCGATCAGTAAATTTGCTTCTGATCAAATATCAACTTGTTTTTTTGATATGTGATCTCTTGATTTTAAACACAATTTTCACAAGAAACTTCCACTTTAGGCAGAGCATATTTGGCAAGTAATAAAGGGACATCCCAAAACACGATCTAACGAGCAAATATTTTTATTCTCAAACGAATATAATGGCCAGCGTTTCCGATGTAATTTTTCTACCGAGTTACAATCTACAATTCAAAGAATATCTACTTGATTTTGCTAGGAAGAATTTTAAGAGCAAATGAAACCCATATGGATCGACAGTGTTTGAGGGAAATTAAATTCGCCAGCTTACGGACTTACTAAGCTGGCGAAACCAGGTTTTATGAAATTCATTATTATTATTTCTATTATTATTATTATTATTATTATTATTATTATTATTAATATTATTATTGTTATTATTATTATTATTATTATTATTATTATTATTATTATTATTATTATTATTATTATTATTATTATTATTATTATTATTACTATTATTTTCATTATTATTGTTATTATTATTTTTAATATTATTATTATTGTTATTATTATTATTAAAATGATTATTTTTATTATTATTATTATTATTATTACTATTGTTTTTATTAGTATTGTTATTATTATTTTTAATATTTTTATTATTCTTATTATTATTATTAAAATGATTATTTTTATTATTATCATTATTTTTATTATTATTATTAATAATATTATTATTATTATTATTGTGTTAATTTTTATTATTATTGGTATTTTATTAATAAAATTATTACTTTTATTATTATTATTATTAAAATTATTAAATTTATTTTTTATTATTATTATTATTATTATAATTATTATTATTATTATTATTATTAAGTTTATTATTTTTATTATTATTATTATTGAAATTATTAAAATTATTATTTTTATTATTATTATTGTTCCGACCCTCTTGAGGGGGGAGGAACTATATACTCAACTGGTTTTTTTTTTGTTCCGTGAATTTTCGCCGCTCGATATATTCATCGTAGAGAGTTGAGACTGGTATCATTAGAAAGCTCGTCCAGCGTAGAATATGGAATTAAAATGATTTTTTTTAATTTTCGTTTTCTACAGGGAGTTATCGAGGTTTAAACTTCTGAGAAAAGAAGAGTGAATTCACGTTGTTTTTATTCACTTTTTCCGGAATTTTGGCCTAAATTTTCGTCAATTTTGGTAAAATTTGTTATAATTTTTAAGAATAGTGTCGTTGATTTCATTTTTGAAGACGAACAAGCATTGTTGATTGTTTTGATTTAATTTTTTTGGTCAAAAAATCTGGATAAACATTTCAAAATTTAGCCTTTTTCATCAAAAACAGCACGAAATAAGCTACTTTAGTCCACTTTGATTAAATTTGCCGACAGTACACCCCCAAACAACAGTCATAAAATCTTTGTAGACTCAGAGGGGGGCTATTTCTACTTCAGAGTCCGCTGAGAGTGCACTGTAGTTAAAACTTTGCCGTTTTTTGCTAACTTTACTCGCTGATTATCAAAAATGCAGAATTTATTTTGAGTTTTCAACTAACAAATTATCTATATCTACAACATTCGAAAAATCAATTGTTCCTAACGGACAATAAATATTAGCAGGGATAGTTTTGGGCCATTCTTGGACTGTTACAATCCAAAAGAAATCGGGTTGTAATCAGTCGGTCTTTTTTTTTTAAAAAAAAAGACTTCTTTTTAATAATAAAGAACAGAACATATCAAATCAAAGCTCAGGAGTGATAGGTCCAACCAATTCGCTTGCTAAGCACCTCCAAACTAATGCATTTAGTTTTTTAATTGAAAGTTTATGGTCGTTTCTTTTTTTAAAAATAATTGACTTTTCAATAAGTAATGGCTTAATTAACTTTTCCTCAATTTTTTTCTTAATTTGCTCAACTTCCAGCTTAGTGTCAGCAAAGAAAGACTGCTTCTTCTTTCTACTGAGTTAACATTTTTTCTCGGTTGCAGTTTTAAGCCTGAAGTTATTGTTTTCTGGCTTTGATACTACAAGATTTCAGATTTTTGTTTGTTTTGATATTTGCCAGTTTTTCACGTTTTCTAATTTTGTCACATTATCACATTATTGACAGTTCAATGTCACCTTATTAGCATTGAGAATAAGACACAATTGAAGATATTAAAATCTTGAAAGATATACATCATCGTTTTAACGGCCTCGACGCCTCGTTCTTGAAGAAATCAATTGAATTTTTTAATTTTGTCTCTAACTGTCATTTATACTTTGTCGTTTCGGTCGTATGAAATTTCCTGTAGAGTGATAGCTTTCATTGGCTTTTCATGGAAGCATAGAAGAACCGATATTCTGATATTAGTTGATAGCTGATGGCTTTCATGACTTTGAAAACAATCGTTTTCCAAAATTAAAAAAAAAAACTTTTTAACTTCGCAATTTTGTTCTTTTTATGTTTCTTTTTGTTACCTAATCTCGTTAGTTAATTACTGGTCAAAAATGACATTATGGGTGTCAAGGGAACAAAACGGATTGGTGTCCCAAAATCTTTTTTTAAAGAATGTGTTATGACCTTACTGGCTTCGACACCGGTTTTTCACAAAAAAAAGTAAATTAATTTGATTTTGTCATAATTGACGTTCTTTTTGTAGATGCAAGAAATATTCTGGATAATTACAGGTCTTGAGGGCTTCCTTTTCATGAATAAACGACCCTAATTAAATAGCTGTTTTTGTAATTAATGCCTTTCATGACATTGAATGTAATTTTGTTTCGAAAAAGAAATTAAAAGTATTACATACTTTAGCACTTCGCTTTTTTGCCTACTTGTTACCTAGTCTTACAATTGAATGACCACGTACTACATTATAGCTGTTTGAAGAAGGCACAATCAAATATATTTTGAGTGCCAAAATCTGGCTTCACGGTTTTGACAGCGTTTTCTGGCAAGTTTCAATTGAAATTTTGTTTTTCTTTGTTGTTCTTTTTAGCCGCTTTAAAAAATGAACAAGGACAGGTCCTAATGCCCTTCTATAGGAGCAGTGTTAATCGTAAATTTGTGGTAATACTATATGATTCCTGTTGATGTTTATTACTTTGAAGTTAACTGTTTCAAAAAAATAAGTTAATTTTTTTACTTTACTGTTTTTGTTCTTTTTTGTATAATTGTTACCAAACCTTTTTATGGACTGGTCGCATATGTTTTCTGGTGATTTATATGTAATTTTTGTTTAGTTTTAATTTTATCTGACGGTATGTTGACTTTTTATTAAATTTAGTTTTTAAGAGGGACATAAATTTTTTGATGTAACTAATGTTTGTTGTTGTTTGATTTTGCTGTTCGTCTTGACTCGCTTTCTTAATATTGACATATAACAGCAATCTAATGCATCAATTTTTACTCCACTGAGTTATTTGCTTTGGAGTCTATCTTATCGTTCATACAGAATTTTTTGAAAAAGACTTGGGCTTTTTTGGGATTCGCAAAAATAATTTTTGGGTTTTTCTATCTGTTCCTCATTTGGTAGACAATTATGCCAAAATTGTGGATGGGCGGGGTCGGAACCTTATGTGCCATCGCACATTACCGAGCCGCCTTGTTATTATTATTATTATTATTATTATTATTATTATTATTATTATTATTATTATTATTATTATTATTATTATTATTATTATTATTATTATTATTATTATTATTATTATTCGAAACGGTATTGGTTTTCCGAGGATTCCGGGGGAAAAACGATGCTTATACAATCTTGCCAATCATTCCAAAGCTTATTAATTTTGTGGTGCTTTACAAAACAAAAATTATATAATATTGAAGCCACAAAAAGCAGAAAAAATCACTAACAAGTCCAATATATTACAATATCGTGGAAAAATTGACAAAATGGAGACCCAATCGATGATTCCACGAAAAAGTTTCCAATATTTTAACAATATGGTGATGCTATATGGCATTATAAAATTCTAGATTAAGATTCTCCGATACGTCTGCCACCACGCAACAAATAACTGTCATTATGAATTAACAAATTGAGGGTCATTTTAGCTATTATTGCATGACATTATAAGGCCCCATAGTTAACACAAATAAACAAAATTCGGTTCTGAAATTTTTGAAGAGAGCGTCTTGGGGACACTACAGAAAAATTGAAGCGCTATCGTAGGTAACTTTAAGGGTTTGTTTCCTTTCAGTATAACTGTGATGTTGCTAAATGCTGATAGATTCTATCCGATGAATATGATGGTCATGCTACTTTTGAAAATTGATGCTTAATTGTTCCCACCCACTTTAGCAGGGGGAGGAACTGTATACTTAAAGGTTTTTTTAATCAGTCAATTTTCGCTGATTGATATATTCCTCGTAGAGGGTTGTGTGTTGTATATTTAGAAAGCCTGTCCAGCGTAGAATTTATAGCTAAAAAGATTTTTTTTTAATTTTGTTTTTCCACATGTTTATCGAGATTCAGGTTTTTGTTAACATTTGACTGATTATCGTTGTTATTGTTCAAATTTTGCGTAATTTTACGCAATTTTTGCCATTTCTGATGAAAAATTTTGCATCAGTTAATATAGATATGTTGAATTTTTTGTCAAATTACTCAGTTCCAAACAATTCGGAACAGCTACATGTAACTAATAGACGAACGTTAATAGCGAGGCTTGTTTTGGTCTAAACGTTTTTTCTTAAAGTCCTACAAATCGAATTGTATTCAGTCGATTCTGTTCGCATTTTTTTTTGCTTTTTCTTACTTTAATTACAGAAAAGAACAACCCAATTCAAACATACTAACAACGGGTCCAAATGGCGTGCTATGGAGTTTCAAGAAAACTTTTTTTAATTGTTTATCAAAAATTTGTGGTCTTTTTAACTTTTAAAAAAACATTTAAAAAATATGCAATGGATTGCTGCGCTTTACTACTTTTTTCACTTTCTGGCAAACTTGTAGCATAATGTAGGCAAAGACAGATCACTTTCTGTTTCATATGAAAAAAGTTGAATCAAAAATTCGTTTTACACTTTAAGTAATGGTTTTTCTGCTTTGATACTACGAGTTTTCATTATAAAAAATTTGGATTATGAGAAATTTTCTATTTTTGTAGTTCATGATTTTTTTTGTCATAATATTGACATATCAGACATCACTTTAATGACATTTAAAAAAAGACACAACTGAACACATCAATCTTTCAGTTAATAGATTATGGTATCAACTGCCTAGACACTAAACATTAACTATGTTTTTTTTTTAATTTTTAATTTGCAGTTCTTTTCTGTCTATTTGATACATAATCACCTTAACTGCAGTTAATATTTCAAATTACTGGCGTTGAAGAGGCATAACGGAACATATCTAAGGTTTGTAATGCATTGCCTACATGGCTTCCATAGCGGTTTTTCGCAAAAAGTTTAGTTAATTTTTAGTTTTCCGTCCTTTTGACGAACTTTTGTAGACGTATTACATAATCTGAATAATGATAGATCGTAATGGTTCTCATATGAAAGAAAAGGAACCAGTTTAGGGATTCAGTAGCTTGCTTTTGTTTTTGTCCTTGAAACTAATTGTTTTCAAAAAACACATTTGTGCTTTTAAGCTTTTCTTTTTTGTTCTTTTTTGTATACTTGTTACCTAGTCTCTTTATTCAATGGTCAAAATTGTCATTATTTTTGTTCAAAAATATTGAAATTGATCCTATCTAATTTTATATTTTTTATATGCTTTTTTAAGGAATAGAAAACGGTTTTAACGGCTTCGACGCCATTTCATACAAAATTTAATGGATTCTTTTTCTTGGTCTGATTTTTTTGTTTATTTTAGTAAACTTACAACATATTAATGATCATAAAAACAGGTTGAAAGTGTTTGAAATAGCGTATTATTGAACAAAAAACTATTTAAATGTTTGAATTGATATCTAATGGGTTTCAATATTTAAAATTATTTGTTTTCAAGAAAAGGTAAACGTTTTTTTAACTGTCGTTTCGTTCCTTTTGTCTACTTGTTACCGAGTGTCAGTAAGCACTGGTTCCATATTTTTTATTCTCGTGAAATTCAAAATAACTTGTTTATTGTAGGTTTTTTCAGGATTTTTTGACGTTGTTATTTTGTAATTTTAAAAAAAATAGACATAGATTTTTAGATGTAAGTGTTTATTGTTATTCAATATTTTGTTTGTCTTTTCTCGTGGTTTTAATAACGGCAGTTCTCATCCACCCACTATGGGGTAATAAATGCATTACTAAGTGATTGGAGTTGGAAGCATTTTTTTTCATTCATACACAAATTGTTTTTGATCAATACGATTGATTTTTTGGAATTTTTTTATCTCCTCATTTTATAGACAATTAAGCCAAACTTGCAGATATGCAGGTCCGCAAATTATGTGCTAACGCACATTACCGAGTCTCCTTGTTCTACTTCCATGATCAAAAAGACAGCTAATACATATTTCTTTTCCTTTTTCTTATTAAATGACTTGTGTTATACATGATCTTGAACTTTATATAATCATTCTCAACTGTATTCGCTATCAAGACAGTCTGGTGCTTATATCACACAAAGCCATCTCTCCCTCCCCCCCTCCCCTGAACTGACCATTTGACTACAAGAATTCCTGTTTCGGCGACAGGTCTGACTAGAACTTTAACCTGAGAGAAGATGTCGACACATGCTAAACCTTTTCGACTCCATTGATTTGTATTGATTGGCCTCATTCTTTAAAATCGTCATTTGTATAAACTTTATTGACATTTCATTGATTTTTACACAGTTGGCTATCATTGGCCTTGCTATCTTGGCAGAGTAATTTAAAAATTAATTGAAAGAGTAGAAAAAATAGTCGACTTCATGTGGCAAATTGAGTTCGACTTATGCATTGAGGAAGCTGATGGCGAATGATGGCAACGCATCAAAAAAATTTCCGGACAAAAATAATCTTCCGAGCGGAGATAAACCTAACAAATTAGGAAGAAACAAGGAAAACGATGTAGACGAGGATGTAATATGTGACTGAACTGAGAGATTGTAACGCTAAAAGCGTTGTGTTCATTGCTGCCCGGGTCGAGTTTTGGCGGTGAATTTTCGTAAGAAATGCGGTTAAATGCGGTTTAAAAAATAATTTTTACCGCGTATTTTTTACATCTTTTTGCGGTGAATGCGGTGAATCGCGGTGAATTATTTATTATCACCGCGTTCTCAGTATTCTTACAAAAAAGGATCGCCCTCACACGGGTTCGAACCCTGCTCTCATGCATGCCTTCAACTGTCACTATTCCACTGCTCTAACTGTCACTTCCAGCTTTAAAATTTCTTGTGAATTTAAATCAGATTGAGTAAACTTTGAAAATCATATGCTGTGAATTTTTGTAAGAAATGCGGTGAATTTCGCGGTGAAATATTTTATTTCACCGCAATCACCGCATTTCTTACAAAAATTCACCGCATTCACCGCATTTCTTACTAAAATTTACCCAAAATTCCCGACCCGAGTGGAAAACTGAAAATTTAATTTTTCTTAAAACCACGTAAACTCTTTATACAAATTGCCAAAAAACTGTTCCTTAGATAGATTTCATGCTATTCGTTTTCTTATTTTTTTCCTGGTTTTTACCAATAGTTTTGTTTCTTGAACCGCACTGGTACTAGAAAATCGCGTGTGACAAAACAGATAACTAAGCAGGTATTTAACAAAAAAATTAAAAGTTTGAATGAAAAAATATAGGGGCACTAAGACCTTGCAGAAATGATAATTTTCTCGTTGTCAATTCCCCTTTAATACAAATGCATGCGATCTTGTGCTTATAGAAACTTGGAAATTTTCCCAAAACTTTTTGTAGGTGAATAAAAAAAGGGAATCGGTCTCACATATTAACAAACACTGGAGCGTCTCCCATTTCTGACGTTTTATTCGGCTATTTTTGACGTTTTTTGGACCTATTTTGGACGTTTTTTCGGCCAATTCTGACGTTTTTTTGGCTATTTTTGACGTTTTCGGACCTACTTTGGACGTTTTTTCGGCAAATTCTGACATTTTTTTTTGGCTATTTTTGACGTTTTTGGACCTACCTACTTTGGAAGATTTCGGCAATTTCGGGCGGTTTTTTCGGCTATTTTTTTGTTATTTCTGGCGTGTTTTAGACATGCCAAGTCTTGGCCAAGACTTGCATTTAGACTTGCACGTCTTAGCCAAAACTTGCATTTAGACCTGCACGTCTAGGCCAAGACTTGCATTTTTACTGACAAGTGTAAAAAGTGACATGATCATAGCTCTGAATCAGTACTGATAAAAGATTTGCAATTTGACGTGCCCAGTACTGATGTTGACCTTCCGTTTAGTCTGGGCTGTGACAACACCCGAAGTCATTTGCAAGCTCATTAAATTGGCGGACAAAAAGCAATGTAAAGTCATTGGCAACCATTAGCAAAAAAGCAAATCTACATAAATGGTCAATTTATTTACCTAAACGAGCTACTTGCATTTGTTGAAGCCAAGAGGCACAATGAGACAAAAATCGCAAGATGATCAAATCAAGATAATTATAATTGAAAGATTTCTGTGTACGTGGAAACCAGAAAAACGATATATATGTATGTTATGATTAAGAACATCAATGAGTTTAACTTGATAGTTTGAGAGAGCAGAAAAACAGAGAAAGCAACAAAAGAAAAAGTCAACATTTGATATTAAGTGCTGCTTCGGCACACAGAAAACTAGATGACGAATGGAGCAATCTATCCTATTTTTAAAATGACTTATTTATTTTGTTGTTCTAGATTTTTTGATGCACAAAATTTTTCCTGACCGAATTAGGTCTAGATAAATTAAGATCTAAGAAGTGGTAGGAAGGCGTTGTGTCCAAATTACGGGTGACATAAATTATGACAAATGGGATTGTTAGCAACAAAAATTGTTTCACCTTTTAGTTTTTAGGCCTCCTAGTTGCCTGTGATTTTCCCGGGATTTATTTTAATTCCGTCAATGTTCCACAAGGCAACAGAAAGTCACACAAAATTTTCTTTAATTTGAAAGTAAACACAAAGAAAATTGCATTCACATAGATTCTAACTCAATTTTTCTCTAAAATGAATGCTCAGTTTTTTTTAAAAATCTAGAAATACGAAATGTCTGTTTTTAATGGAAGCTCAACTAACAAGTCACTATCTGATTATCTCTTCAAAATCTGTCTAAAAATTGTAAAGAGTAAACGTTGTCCAGTCTTCTGGCTACGAAACAGTTGAATCATCTGTATGACCAAAACGGTGTTGGTATTTACCAAACTCAACATTGTACGCTTAAAAGTGTCCAACAGTTTTCTACCAACCTAAAGAAATTAACAACTTTAAAGTAATTTTCAGCTCCTTACTTGTTCCTCACGTTTGTATTTATTGACCTCCAAAATCCACAGATGAAAAAATTATTGACTAAAATTGTTTCTTTAGGCTAATGACAAAAGTTTACGTTTAAACGACTTCAATATCAATCTGTCTGTAAATAGTAATTGACTTGTATGTTTATGGAACGCGTCATGTGGTCTCTATTTAGAAAACTTCCTTGCTAAAGGAGGAATTTGTGATGGCTCAAGGAGTGCCATAACGACCGGTTGCTTTTTGGCAACTTTTGTTTACGAAGATTGTCCGCAAAACTCTTTCCTTCTTTTCTCGTTAATGAGAAGTGTCATATTTCTCTTATGGGCATAATTTCCCAGGCGTAGACCTCGACTTATGAAAAGACTTTAAAAGTCTAGTAGGGGGGCCAATATTGACTATAATTACACGGTCGAGGTTCCTAGTTAAAGTCGAGCTAATATCTTTTCATAGGTCGAGCTAAAGTTTTTTCATAACGAAGAAAGTCCAGCTAAGGTCTTTTCATGGGTCCAGCATTAGTCTTTTAATAACCAGCAAAGTCCAGTTAAGGTCTTTTCATGGGTCCACCATTAGTCTTTTCATGAGTCTGTTTTTTTGCAAAATTCAATTTTTTAAAATTTTTTTCCTTCTTCTGTACATACAGAAGCGAAAACGGAGCAAGGCTAATTAGTTTTACGCCACAGCAGTCCAACTTAAAAATCAGCTGTAAATCTGCCAAAAGACTTAAGAATTTTCTCAAATCTTAAGATAAAGAGTTATTGCAGATCGAGTATATTACCACATTACTTGATTCAATCAAACCAGCTAGCTTAAGAGTATTGGTCCTAGTCCTCTTAGCCATGAAAAAATTTTGGCGTTATTCACTTTGTTTTCCTTCCCAAAATTATGAGCTATCTTTTTTCGAAAAAATAATGCAGGTTTTTGAGGTATTTGTGGTTCTTTTGAATCGTAAAAGCTGCATGATCATATATGCTGACTACGTTATATGCAATATTGCACGTAATGGCAGAAAAGCAGACTTATGAAAAGACTAATTATGGACCCATGAAAAGACTTTAACTCGACTTTGTGTGCAAACAATGTGTCGAGCTTAAGTCCAGCACAAACTTTGGGTCGAGCCATAGTCTTTTGTAAAATTTTGGGTCCAGCTAAAGTCTTTTGCAAAAAATCTGAGTCGAGCTAAAGTCCAGAATGCCTTAAAGTCCAGCTAAAGTCTTTTCATAGCTCAAATGAGTCCAGTATGGTCTTTTCATAGCACATTTTGGTCGAGCATTGTCTTTTCATGAGTCGAGGTCTAGACCTGGGATACTATTTAACCAAACATTTTAATTTAAGAATGACATTGATACTACTTTTTTTCAAAAAATATTACAGACCTTTATACAGATTTGTCAATTCTTGAGCAATTTCTGCTGACTTCCAATTCAGCCTGGTTAACGACAATTCTTTTCCGCTCTAGTAAGGTGTTAAAATTTTTAATGAAAAGTTTGATAAATAAAATATATGATGATTTTAAAGAATTTGTCTACTTTTTTTTTAAGAAAATAAGACTGATTTTTTGATATTTGCCTGTATTCGTAGTTACTTTGGTGCTCACTGACGTACCTCTACTTAATGAAGATCTTAATTCCTTTCCAGTGAGGCTCAGTTAATTCTTGTTAACGTGTTGTATCCATGTATTATCATGTTCTATCAATATATTCATGTTTTATCAATGTAACAGTTTTACTGACTTTGACACATTTTTAAAAAGACAGCTGTGACTTGCTTTATGTTTGCTAGCTTGTTTTTTGTTGTTGTCTCCTTAATCTAAATTGTGACAGATTTTATGAAGTTTATGAATATCACAACACAAACCCATACCTGTTCATGGTTTAAGCTAGGAGCTGTTAGCTGTACTCTGAGAAACATTTAGTCGATCAAAAAGCAGTAATTTTCTGCTTTTCTGTCGTACTATTTTTGTACAATTTAAACTATTTGGCCTCTAATTGTTCTTTTGCAAAAAACTGAAAATTTCTGTTGAAAAAATTAATTGTTTCTTTTATTGAGACCAGTGTAGATTACAGAAAAAAAGTTTTAGTTACCTTTTTTATATAAAGTTTTGGCAACTTTTTGTTAAAGATTTTGGTTCAATTTGAGTTTTTTGAATTTGCTGTCTGTTGTCCTTTCAATTTTCATTTTTTTCATTTTTCATTGCAACTAAAGTGCTTACAGGTCAAGTTATTGTTAATTAATCGTTTAATTATTATTTTGTTATTGGTTTCAATAAAGAACAGTTTATGGTGTCAACAGGTTTTTCAACAAAAACAATTTAAAAAAATATGAAGTGAATTCTTTGTAATTTTTATTTTGTTGTTTTCATTGGTATATGCTTTGTTGATTATTAAAAGTTTTTCTTTTCGGTGAGGTTTTCAATTTTCTCAATCCTTTTGATTCTAATTCAGTTCAGGACTTGTCTTGCTCTGGTATTTTTTTGGTAGCTTTGGTTCTCTATATTGTTGGTTTTTTTATTTATTGTTGGTTTTAGACTTCCAGGAGTCTTCGAGTCATTTCTATTATTAACCAAGTTTTGCTCTGGCTATGATTTTTCTGCGGGTCTAAGAAATAAACCCCCACAGAAGAAAAACCCACATAAATTTAGGTAGGAAATAAACCCCCACGGAAATAAACCACCACTTTAAAATTATGTTTCGGTCGTGATAATTTGTTCAGTTGTGATAGTTTCATATCAAGTCGCATGGGCCTCTGAGGCATGGTCAAGCGCGTTAAATGCGCAGCTCTTTAAGAGTAAAGTTGGGGTTTATTTCCGAGGGGGTTTATATCCTATCTAAAACGAAGTGGGTTTTTTTCGTTGGTTGTTTTCCGCTGCTGCTTTTCTGCTACTGTTTTCCCGGCAAATTGATGTTCTATTCAGAAGAGGTTGATTCCTAACCATAAGATTGTCCTCATTGGAACACTATGTCAAATTCTCCTAGTCGTTAGATAAACGATTCTTAAAAACAGTTTAATTGTGCCAGTTTAATTTCATCTAATGCTCTACAAATGCGTGAACGATTTTAAAGTGACAAACATTCAATCTAAACAAATTCAAGTTTTCAAGTAATCAAATTATTTTGTTGCTCTTAAATGCGACAAGATTACCCCCCCCCCTACGCACCCATTGCCACACAAAGTTAATTTGCATAAAACAGTTTATCTCGTGTCTCTTGTTAAAACTGTTTTATAAGAGGTAGTCTTGGTAGAGCACTGTTTGAAAAACTTGTATGGGATCCGATGAGAGATTTTTCCCAAAAAATCTCACGGATATTTCGTCAGAATTGATGGATGACCTTGCAAGCTTTTAGCTCGACATTACTATCATAAATTTATCAGACGTTTCTCAGTGAAAAGGTTAGCAAAATCCGGAGAGTGGTTTGGATTGGGGGGGGGGGGGGGGGTATTCTATTGGGAAAAAGAGAACTCCTTTTTGATAAGTTAATCAAGATATATCAACTATTTCGTATTTCAGTTGCTGTTGATGTTTCGAGTGTCCGAGTGGCGACGATGATATATCAGAACCCATTGGGTCGTAAGTCATAAGAGGTTTGCTCTTTTTAACTGGCAAGATCCTTCTGCTGTGTCTCCGTTGAGATGGATGACCACAAATCGCAGATGGACTCAGTGTAACATTTCTGCTTCCTTTGTTGTGACGAGGACGTTGACCACCTGTTGAAAACAAAAAAAAATAACTAAGACTTTCATAGTTTCCAAATTAATAGCCAGGTGGAGGCAAAAAATCAACGTTATTTTTAGAGCAAAGTTGATATATTTTTTATTATTGAAAGTTTGGAGCTTCGAGGGACACTTGTTGAAAAAAATAAATGAGCTTCGCAAATGTTCTCTACGAAATAAGTTCATTTAGGATTTGTTAATTTTTATTTTTGAAACATGAGGAAAATAAAACAATTTTACAGATGAAAGTCCTAAAACAGATTTTACAGATACCGAAAAAACCGTTATCATTTCAACAGAAGTAATATTATAAGGAGACAAAGATGACACACTCACTACAGCAGTGACCTAACAAGAACATTTAATATAAACATAGCAGTACATGCCCTGAAATACAATCCAAACATTTGAAAAAAAACAACAATCGGCTATAAATCACATCCAAGGAACAACTCTGGATGATCATAGAAGCATACGTAGGAAAGAATAAATGTAGGAAAGTTAACGAAAAAAGTCTTTCTGTTTCTTTTAAGAAATTATTAAATCTGATGACAGCAGCTAAAATACCGTTCACAAAACGCATACGCCACCTTGGAAAGAAATCAATGAATACAAAGTAGTAAGACTAAAAATGAGGAAATTGAGTATCTAAAATTCGGTAATATCTTTGAAACAGTTGCGTGAGAGACGTTAAAATACTTGTCGAAAATTTTATAACCCTTACCCACATCAAACTATCAGCCAAAAGAAAGCATATTTAGCCAACAATACTTCTATGAAATCAATGAGACTAGGCAAACAAACAAAAAAGTTAATTTTTTTCAACTGAGAGCGCCAAATAGATCCATTTTGGCCTTAAATAAATTTTAGTATGGCTTGTTACCACTGACACTATGCCACAACAATTAAACAAATGTGATTAAAATTCACTAATGTCTTAGAAAATAGAAATAACACAATCCCAAAATTAAAAAACTGTTAGCTATCAGCTAAAAACGTCAAAAAATTTCAATTATTTTTTCGGATTTTTTCCGTTTGTGTCCCCCCAGCTTAGTAAGCACTTATTATTGGCACTCCCCGGACGCACGTGCTATATTTTTACATGATGATTTACTATGTAATGGCACGTGCTCTGTATCTTGGAGGCGCATAACGTTCTGGGCGGGGGGCACAAACGGAAAAGATCCATTTTTTCTTAGAAAACAAAAAAGGAAACAAACGAAACCTGTCATTACTCTGAGACTAAATAATAAAACTAAAAAAAGACAAAAACAAACGAAAAAGATGATTTCAATAATAGTTTATGAAAACAGTGTCAAAATTATAAAAATATTAAGTTATCAGCCGCAATCAATAATTAGATTCGGTTTCGTCACAATAAAAAACCAGGGGTACTTATCATAAAAGCTACTAAAATACAAGTCAACAAGAAAAACAAACATAACCGACTAACGTAGGGAGAATTACTTCCAAATTTCCAGCGATAGGTTGGCTTCGGTATTAGCCAGAAGGGGCTTTGGTATGCCAGCATTACCGATGCTAGGGATTTGATTTGCGTTAGGGAGGGGGAAGCATTGGGGAAGAGGGAGGTGAAGTGACGGGGAGGGTAGTGTTGGGAGCGCTCGATGAGAGGGAGTGGATCCTAGTCAACACTTCTTCACCCTCTTCGCCAGGTGGAGGAAGGTGGATTAGGAAAGTGTTGGGAGTTTTTGGTAAATGGTGAGAACTTTGACTGATAGTCCGCAAGATTTTTTTAGAAGGGAGGAAGTCACGAAGGAAGGGCTTATGTCACGAAGGAAGGGCTTAGGAAGTTTTATGATTAAGAACAACAACGTATTGCAACACAGAATTATTTCCGCTATTTTTGAGAACAAAAGTTGAATAATTCATACGAAAAATCGTTCGAGCAAGAAATTGCATTATAATGGATCATGCGACTAAAAAATTAGCATCAAACTTGTCTGTACAGAAATTGTTAAATTACACAAAAAGGGGAAACAAGGGCAGAAATTAAGATTTTGTTGAAACAAATATAATTAATAACAAAAAACTATTGAAACTGAAACAAATTAAAATATTTTATTCAACTAATCATGAACCCTCTTCTGGGGAGAAAGGTCATTAATGTGACTGCTTGCCAAGAAAAGAAGCAAAAACAAAACATCAGACAAAATTTCTAATAATGTAATAAACAAAAAAGTGTAAGTAAGAAATATCGTTAAAAATGAAATCAAATTGATTGATATGTTTTTTTCTCTATAAGCTGAGGCAGTTTTTCATTAACAAAATTTAGTCGCAAAGGGAATTCAAATAGGTATTACGGTTCAAATTGAAAATATCAACAAAATTTTTTGAATACAAAATGAAAGTTGTGGATAAAACAAGGCTTTCAGCCACCAGCAAAATTTGACCCTTTCTCCAAGCGCTAATCACGCATGTCGAATCTGGCCAAATTTTACTGATTTCTGGAAGCCTTGTTTTATCCACTACTATATGTTAGCTCTAAATTTGATAAAAAATTAAAAATTGGGAACCAAAATTAAAGCAAAAATCAAAAAATCAAAGCAAAATTTACATTTCACTCTTAAAGAGTGATTCACTCTTATTCGGAGTGATCCCCCAGTAGAAAAGATCGCTCTTTTTCACTCTTAAAGAGTGATTCTCTCTTTTTTTATAATTTTTTATTTTTTTTTTACTTTTTATTTCAAATTATCTATACTCTTCAATAAATTTATATTTTCTTTTACTTTTTCTATATTTATTCCATTATTAATAAGAAATGATACAAAATTATAGTATTTACATGAACAACTATCAGTATAACTGCTCAACGGAGTTGTTTTACAAATTTGAAGATCCCCAGTTTGGGTAATATCAGATCTGGGAACCAGCTCCACTGATCTTTCAGCTATATCAGGGAACCTGCTTTGCAGATTTCTACTAAATCCTCTAGTGAATTCTATATCTGGATGTTGTTTCTTTACATGAGCCCGTATCCCATAATATCTCACAACAGAAGTACAATATGGAAAATTAACTTTAGCTGAAGTACAACTTCTACATGTATACTTACCCTCATCAAAATTATTTAGTGGTGTTATATAATTACCCTTATTACAACATCTAGTTAATACTTCTGAGCTGGGGTTAAGGTTAGGGTTAGGGATAAGGTTAGGGTTAGGGTTGGGGATAAGGTTGGGGTTAGGGTTGGGGTTAGGATCTGAGTTAGAGTTATAGTCATAGATAGAACCAGAACCAGAACTAGAGCTAGATATGGGGTTAGAACCAGAACTACAACTAGAACTAGAACTAGAACTAGGGTTAGAACTAGAGTTAGAATTAGGGTTAGAACTAGAACTAGGGTTAGAACTAGAACTAGGGTTAGAACTAGAATTAGAATTAGAATTAGAACTAGAATAAGATTCATTTTTTAAAGAACAACCCCATGGGGAAAAATCATTAGCACAAATACCACTTAGTATTATATTACCACATATACATTTATCAGTTTTATCTTTATGACATGATTCATAATGATATTTTAAAACAGCGATGTTTCCACATTTATAGTTACACTCTAAACATTGTAAAAGCATTTATAATAGGGTAAACTATAAAATTTACCTAATCCTCCACAGGGTAATATTTAGCCAAGATTTCAATTAAATCTTTAGTATTATCTTTAGATGTGATACACTCTGTTAAATATTTATTTCCTAAAGTATTGAGTGTATTAGTTTTACATCTCTTATCTAAGATCAAATCAAGGTCTAATTCTTTTTTATCTTTAAGAAAATTTATAAACTCTTCTCTAAATTCTTCATTATTTATATATAGTTTCTTTAAAAACTTTCCTCCATTTCTATTCTAAATTCCCGTCTCTTCGTTGACGAAGTCACAGTTACATTGATCAGTATAACTGCTTCACCTTCCAACTCTTCTCCATATCCAACGTTGACTAATGTATTTACTCTACTCAACATTGTGCTTGCTCCCGTTGCTACAGTTCCAGCATTTCTTGATATTGAATTAGGATAGAAACAATTAAATATAAATAAACCTGCGCCTATAATTCCACCAATATTTGATAAAATTTCTATACCCTTTCCCATAATCATTTCTTTAGTTAGAACATCATTCTGAATTTTAATATTATTTAAAGTAAGAAGTTTATTAAAATAAAACTGATAATTATCATGCTTAATAACATTTCTATCTGTTGCATTAATCATTAGTGGTTTCATATATGTTATAAGTTTATTTATATCTTTCTCTCTCTAAATCATCTTTTAAACTAAGAGCTTTTAAATCAAGGAAACCAGCTCTTGAATCATATATCATTGTTCTATTACTACTAATAATAATAAAAGTAGTTTCCTTTTTATTATATTTAATTATACCATAACGAAGTTCATCTGACATTCCATCTGTATAATTATAATAGTTACTATTTAATTCACTAATTTTTTTATTGAAGTCATGTTCACATTTATATATCTCATTAAAGTTTTTAAATA
The DNA here is from genome assembly GCF_964194025.1 of Convolutriloba macropyga. NCBI lineage: Eukaryota > Metazoa > Xenacoelomorpha > Acoela > Convolutidae > Convolutriloba > Convolutriloba macropyga. The sequence goes on along the minus strand of NC_134481.1, from coordinate 41,685,454 downwards.
GATCAGGTCCATTATAAGTTGTTAAATAAATGGTATCACAACTCATTCTTGCTGTATTAATTATTTGAGCTGGTTTATGACACATTACAATCATTTGAATATTATAATGTCTACCTTCAGTAAAATAATAAGCTATATCCTTATTTAACCTATCACCCATATCATCAAGTACTATTACACAATTTTGAAATTTATGCATATTTTTTGTGATCATATTTATATCACATTGATTAAACCCAGTATAAATTTTATTAGACTCAGGATCTATCCAGTCTCTGTCATCTTTGCAAACTATAACTATAGACCTTTGATCTTGATCAGTGAAACTGCTTCGCAGATCTTGAACTTGATCGGTGTAACCGCTTCGCGGATCTTGATCTTGAACTTGATGTTGAACTTGATGTTGAACTTGATCTTGAACTTGATCTTGAACTTGATCTTGAACTTGATCATGGTCTAAGTATAACTTTAAGTATTGTCTAATAAAATATGTTTTACCCGTTCCAGTTCCACCATAAACAATAGTATCTAGTGGTGACTTTTCATATTCAAATCTAACTGGACTCCTATTCATAAATCCACCAAAGCCTTCTTCTAGTTTTGTATATTTACTTGGTCTTGAATCATATATTATATAAAAAATTCCATTTATAAAAATAAAAGTAAAAACTGCACTACCTGTTTCCATTTTTATATAATAAATATAGATTTGATTTAGATTTAGATTTAGACTTAGACTTAGACTTAGATTTAATAAATTTATTATATAAAAATGCTCATCCTAACTTTTGAGGAATTCAATAATAAATTTAATATTAATAATAATGCTATGAGTGATATCAGAATAAAAGATATAGGTAAAGATATAAGTCTAACACCAATTGAAATTGTAATGAGAGATGATAAACTAGATAACACAAGTGAACCTATAAGTGAACTCCAATATTATTGTAATTCTGCATCCAACTGATGGTACACATTGGGTTTTAGTTATAAGAAGAGAAGGTGGTCCTGTGTATTACTTTGATAGTTTTGGAGTTGAGACCCCACCATTATTTTTAGAAGAATATGTTGATCTAGGCCCTAATGAGAGATTACAACAAAATGATGAATCTTATTGTGGGGCTTATTGTTTATATATGATCTATTTCATTGATAGAGGATTTAGAATTAAAAGTGCTTTGAATATTCTAGTTAATCAATGTAAATATCCAGGAATATTTAATGAGTGTTTTTGTTTAAGTTGTAGTAAAGATAATGATGAGGTTAATGATAATGATAAAGATAATGATAATGATTATGATCTACGAATTAGTTTTGCTGTTAATGATAATGATAATGATGATGATAATGATAATGATCTACGAAGTAGCTTTACTAATAATGACAATGTTTAATCTCAATGATAATCATAATGTTAATGATAATGATAATGTTAATGATAATGTTAATGATAATGTTAATGATAATGAGTATGTTAATGATAATGATAATTTTAAGGTTAAGGATAAGGTTAATGATAATGCTAATGATAATGATAATGCTAAGAATAATTATATTGTTAATGATAATGACAATGATGAGATTGTCTATCGGAGAAGTAGTTATAATCAGAGAAGTAGTCCTAATCTACGAATTAGTTATAATTCGAGAAGCGGTTTCACCGATCAGGGGAATATATCACCCCCAAGAAATAATATAATCCAAACAAATCCTATTGTTATTAATATAAATAATGATCTATATTCATGGTTAAATGATGATGATATAATTACTGAAGCCGCATTCCCAGATAACTTTAGATGTATAATATCTTGTCCTAGTGAATGTGGTGAGACATTCTTATTAAAAAAACTAATTCTAGCTAGCATATACTTTGATAAACTATACATCATTGGACCTACTGGTGATCAGTACCATGGTATAGAAAGAATAAACACAAAAGCAGATGTTGATTTTATTAAAGATATAAGAGATTTACCATCTCCTGATAAATTACCCAAAGACTTAAAGAAACTAATGATATTTGATGATGTTAGAGCCAAAGAACCAGTTATTAATGAATACTTTTGTAGAGGTAGACATAATAATTAAAAATGATATATCTTAATCAAAACCTGTTCTCTCTGGATAGGCAGAATGTTAGAGAGAACTGTAATCTATTTTTTTTATTTGAACAAAGAGATAAAGTCCTCATATCTATATATCAAAATTTTTTTAACAATGTTGAACTTAGTTATAATGATTTTGATAATACATGTAATAAGGTATGGAAAGAGCCTTATAATTATATTGTCATTGATATAACTAAAAATAAAAATATTAATGGTAAACTAAGAATTAATTGGGATCGGAGAGTTTTGTAATTTAATCTAAGTGTAAGTATAAGTATAATTCTAAATCAATTGTAAAGTAAAACTTAATACATCACCATTAAAGTCTATAGGTCTTCCATGCTCATCTTTAATATGAAATTTTATATACTCTATTCTATCTTTAGTTACATTTTGATACAAGATATTAGTTGGTATAATATTTATCAAGTAACCTGGTGGTTCAGTTAGATTAAAAGTATATAGTATGTCTGTATCTTTACCATTATCTTTAGCTCCAGATATCACATTACAATGAATGTTAATGGTACTAAAACCCATAATATCAATAATTTTCTGAGATTTATATCTACCTTTTTTATAAATTATTTTTCTAAATCCTAGTAATGAGGCTAGTGAGTTTTTTATAACAAAGCTGAGTGCTCCTTGTTTTATTTCCATTAAACATTTCATCGTATTTTTATCAGGTTCTATTATAACATTACCATCAGTTTCTTCTTTTATTAATTCAGCTATGTTAGTTAACTCATATGCTCCCGGTGTAATAGTTGAATTTAGCAACGGGATTCCTTTATAATTATAATTAAGTATGGATGTAATGTTTGGGCTTGAGGTAGAGATAGGGGGGGGGGGGTTAGGGTTAGGGTCAGAGCTAAGAGCCCGAGGTAAAGCTTCATCATCTTCTATAAAAGTTCTAGCATATAAGAATTGATTGTTTCTCCTATTCACATTAAACACTGAATTATAAACAGATAATCTAATTAAACCTAATTTTGTTGTATTAAGTATAGGTTCACTAAAGTTAAACTTTTCTGTTGGTTTTATCATTCTAAAGTTAAGTGTATGCTCTTCTTTAGTTTTAGTTACAGCTTCGTGTATATTTTGTAGTTCATATAGAATCAAGTTGTCTGTCACTTTTTATCTAATAAAAATGGATTTTAATTTGGATACAACTTATGGTTATAAAAATGATATACATAAAAGTAAGATTATAAAATATAAACCTAATATTCTAACAACAATGAATACGGTTAATACTAATATTAATATCATTCTCAATAGAGAAAAGAATCAATTAAATTTGCGTGATTCATATCTAGAGATAGAGTTTGTTGTATCAGATGATGCTGGTGGTGTATTTGCTAATGATGCTAATATCAGATTAGTTATTTATGGTATGATGGCATCGTTTAGTTCAATTAAGCTTGAAACTAGTGGTGGTAGGACTATTGAATATATAGATCATTGTCATCCTAATCTATTGATGTATAAGTTATTATTTAGTACTCGTGATGAATATGAGAGTGGTTTTGTTAGAAATCAGGGCAATAGAGATAGTCAACTTAAAGGTGACCATATTGCTGCACAACGAGGTCATATGTATATGATGGTTAAGATGAGTGATCTATTTGGTTTCGTAAATGATTTAGAAAAGATAATATATGGTTTAGGATTTAAACTATTATTGAAAAGAAATAATAATGATAGAGCTCTATATAGAGTTAATGCTAATCCTGGTGCAGTTGCTAATGATGGTAATATAGAAATTAGAGATATATCATGGTGTGTACCTAGTATTGATCCTAGTAATGATAATAGAATTATTGTGCAAAAGGGTTTAAATAAAAATAATAATCTAGACTTTAGTTATTATGAAAGAAAGACATTTTATAAGAATGTACCCAGGGCTACTAACTTCTTGTTTGATCTTGGTATGGAAAGTGGTATGGAAAGACCGCAATATATAATAGTTGGTTTTGAAAACAGTAATGATAATGAACAAACTCATGATGAAGGTACATTTGATATAATGAATGTTACTGAATGTTATTGTAGGATTGGTAGTGAGTTTTATCCCGAAGATAGAATGAATATTAATTATGGAACCAATAATTATAATGAGGCTTTTAAAGAGATTGTTAGCTTTAATAAAGATTATAATGGGCTACCATATAATATAAAACCATATATAAATCAAAGCACATTTAAAAGTAATTAAAGAATATATGTATTTGATACTAGATATCAAAGGGATCATATAGGTCCACAACCAATACAACTTAATTTTAAATTTAGTGCTGCAGTTGCAGATGTTATATGTCATGCATTAGTATTAACTAGAAAGGTTATTAGTGTTAATAGTGATGGTAATAAGATGGTTGATATAATATCAAAGATATAATTTAAGTCATAGATATAATTATAATTTTAGATATAACTCTAGCGATAATTATAATTTTAGATATAACTCTAGCGATAATTTATAATTATAGTGTAATATAGTTATTGTTATAATTATATACATAACCATATACTTATACTTATACTTATAGCTAGTCAGCTCTAATTGTTACTCTTGTTAATACCCAACTATTTCTTATTAGTATTAACAAAACCTTTAGCAGAAATAATGTCTAATTTCTTTTTATTCTCTAGAGCCAAGCCTCTAGCTTCAAGTTTCACCTTGGGCTTAGGCCCAGGCTTGGGTTTAGGCTTAATAATAACAAAGGGATTATACTTTTTAACTTCCATTTTTTTTTATATATAGAAATGAGTCTTTTAAATAAGTTCAAAACTAATTCATATTGTGTTGGAGGTAGACATTATAGTGGTACTGTTAATATAAGAGGAGCTATCACTTCAAAAGGTACAAAAATGTTAAAAGGTAATTGTGTTTTATGTAGAAGGAATAAATCAATGACAGTATCTGATGCAACAATGGAAGCAGAAGGACTTAAAGATTTCTTTAAAAGTGTTGGTAAAGCTACAGTTAACTTTGGAAAGAAAGTACCTAATAATCCAGTAAGAGCATTAGAAGTAGCAAGTAAAATAGGAAGTGCAGCTGCATCTAGAAACACTAGAGCTGCTTTATAAGCCACACCCGATTTAATTAAATTTGCAACTACTGGTGAAGGTATAAAAGTATTACAGAAAGGCAGAGGGTTATACTTAGGTACAAAGAAAAGATAATTATTTGATTATGATTATGTTTATGATTATGATTATATTGTATTTATGGTTATGATTATAACTAAGATTATGATTATATTATATTTATGATTATCGATAAATATTAATACTAATATTATTATTACTATAAACATTGTTATTACGAAGCACTAATATCTTTAATCTAAAAAAATACTCAGCTTGTTTTTCGTATTCTTCTTATAATCCTCATATAACTCAACAAATTCATTATACTCATCATTATCTATTTTATTTTCATTCATTGATTTAGTATATAGTTTATTAAACTTATCACTAAACTGTTTACTTAAAATATACATTTGTGAATACTTTATAATTTTATTTCTAATTTTAGTATTAATTGTTTTTGATAATGAACCACAAACATTTGCTGTAGCAAAAGCTGTTGGTATAGAATAAGATATTCCAATACCTGTTAATGCAACTGATGTTGTTGTTGCCGTTGTTGTTATTGATGATAATACTATTTCTGTTATCTCAGCTACGTTAATATAATTCTTATATCTACTTAACTTCTTATTATAGTTATTAGTTTCAGTTTGATAATAATTTCTAATATCTTTTATAATGTTAATATTGTTGTTAAATTTATTATTAGCTTGAATCTTCTCGTTTATGTGTTGTTCATTAACGGTTGACAAGTTGGGATATAGTAATCTCTCACTCGGTGCTGTTGGATTGGTCATTGCTTTGCTTATTTTCATTAGTAAAAATTCTTTCTATTTCTTTCATTATATCTTCTTGATTAAAACTATAATGCATCTCAAGTCTGTCTTTCTCTTTATTATCAAGTAACTTACTTTGTAAAAGTATAGCAATTATATATTGTACTATAACACCTCTAAGAGATTTATTATTTGCTTTCATTTCTCTCGACCGTTAGTAAACATTTTTGTCTAAGTGTATGTTAGTTATATTTTGATTAAATTTATTATTATCAAATTCATGCTTTAATTGATTATATTTAGAGATAGTATCAGCAGCAACTTTATTACAAAACTTAACAGTATTTCTGACTTCATTTGTTGATTCAATAAACTCATTAATTAGTTCTTCATTAACTTGTGTTTCATTTAGTTGTAATGTTTTAGTTGTAACTTTATCAAAGTCACCCTTTCTTAGTTCAGTTATGTTTTTACTTAAAATTTCTATTTTATTAGAAGAGAATAATAAGTTATTGTCACAATACTCTTTATTAACAACATCTTTTTCCTCTCTAGGAGGATGAACAATTGTAATTTTATAGGTATCCTTCATATCAATATCATCATTATCTTCTAGGAATAACCCACGGGCCTTACTTAGTGTTAAGTTGTTTCCATTCCCTATATGACGTTTCGCTTGGTTAAATCTATTTCTTGTCATTATTTATATTAAGAAATATATTTAGTGATTCCAAAACCTTATTATTAGATTCAAAATCAAACTCGGATTTCAATAGTTCCTGTTCATAATATTTACCTTCCATTATCTCTCCATTAATATCTTCTATTTTATATGTTGGTGGATGTGTTTTTAGAACTTCATTCACTTTAAACAATTCTCTATTCCAAATAGAAGTGTAACCTTTAGAGAAGATATTACGTTTATCTGCATTTCTAACATAATCACCAACTTTAAGTTTAGGTTTAACATTCTTAAAACTAAAAGTGTATCAGGATTATTAGAACTTTATCAGGATTATTAGAAGCGTCAACTGGTGTCAAATTAATTGTTGAGTGAATGTTATTGTTATATGATACAACAGCATCATTTAATATATTTAACCAATTACCATCACCGTTGATGAACATTGGTTTATTTATTATGTGTAATAATGTTTTATTGAATCTCTCTATAAACACAGCCTTTAAATTACTATAAGTAGAATATAGCTCTATCCCTGAAGCGGCTTTGCCGGTTTCATATTCTTTAAGTAAAGATTTAAACGTCTTATTGTAAAACTCACTACCTCTATCTACCCATAACTTTTCTGGTTTTCTAGGTTCAGAGCCACCTTGTGGATGTTCACTTAATACTATTTTAAAACCATTAGTTATAGATAAACAATATTTATTCTTTAAAGGAATAGCCTATGCATATTTTGTGAATATATCTACAACTGTTAATATAAACTTATAGTTATTATTGTATTTACTTAGAGATGATTTATCAATTAAATCAGCTGACCATGTTTCTTTTTTATATAGTGGTATTTTTCTTTGTATTTTAAACTTTGTTATTTGAGGACTGAATACTTTTTTAGCCAGTTGTTGTTGTTGTTTTTCCACATTTTTTATGAACGTAGTCATGGTTTCACCTATTTACCATAGTTAAAAACAAAATTATCGAGTTGGTTTTGATTAACAATATTCATAGATAATAGTTGCTTAGATATATCTAGCATTTCATCATATAACCCATCATGACCAGCTTTTGTTTCTAGTATTAATAATTCTAGTCTTTCTACTAAATTATTTGGGTTGCCATTTAATCCCCTGCCAAATATATCATCTCTTACCTCCATTATACGTTTTATTGTTCTATATCTAGCGCTTTTCTTATCCCCTTTTCCTAAATCATATCTAATATCCTTTAAAAACCTTTTGATTTTGTTTTCATCTTCCTCAACCTTATCATCATATGTTACATTTGATTTAGTAAGAAAATCAGTAAATCCTTCCGAAAACTCTTATACATTATCCCTAACTAAAAAAGCACCCTGCTCTAGAGTTATATCAACACCATTCATTTTATATCTCCTACTAGGTAAATCTACAAGTTCTAATTTTAATTGAGGATTAGTTTGAGCTCCCATGTCATGAAGAAGTTTGGCTGTTTTTGTATCAACATAAACTGGTGCTATATCTTGAGTTTGCCTTATGGTCCCCTTTAACGTTTCACCCATCTTGGAAGCAGTTTCATAAAACTGGTAACCAGCTTGCTCGATCTGCGAAGCAGTTTCACCAATCATCTTAGTTTGTTTATCTAACTCTTGATTTTGCCAATCTATTGCTCTTAATGTTTGTTCACTTAATGCTAGATTCTGTTCATTGTTTGCATTTAGTGTTTTAGTTAAAGGATCAAATAAATCTTCTATTTCACCATAATATTCTTGTTGTTTTAATTTATCTTCTAATCTATTTCTTCTGTTTTGTTTTTCTAGATTGAGATTGTTTAATTCTATAAGTTTATCTAGTTTAGTCATTTTATATGTATTGAAAAATTATAATAAGAGTAAAAAAATGGATAATGAAAACAGCTTCTCTCCTAATCTAAAAAGATGTTTAGCTTGTAAAAGACGTTGTAATACTATAGATGAGTTTATTGATCATATTAAGGAACCAAATCATGATGATTTAATAATTTCAACTTATTCTAAATATGTAGATGGGGCCGGGAAGATAATAAAATTTCTAGAATATAATAAAAATATAATAGCTGGAGCTACACTACATAAGAATACAATCATGGGAGACATTATGGAAAAATATATGGCGCAGATAATGATTTATAATATGCTAACTACCAACCATATGGATGTAATGAATGAATTAGGTCTATAATTATTTGTTATAAAAATTAGCGAAGCTCGTTAAATAATATAACAGCAACTTCAATTAACTTTCTATATCATCATTAATGGTTAGTTCTAGAATATTATTAACCAGTAGGTCTTTGTCTCCATCTAATGATCTGCGAATCAGTTTCACTGATGCTTGGTGGATCATTTTTATTAAATCTCTTTTGAATAAATATAGATTCTCATCATGCGGATAACTTTTTATTTTGTTTACATGAAATCTTTTATCATCAAATATGTTTAGACTAATCTTACTTGTTTTTGTTGTTGTCATGTTATCGCCAACTTTTTGTATTCTACATTCATCTACTGTTCTCTGTGTATTATTCATTAATGCATCATAAAAATCTATGTGCCTAGCATTATTATGCTTCTTTATTTCTTTTTCTTTAGTGTTTTTAGGATAATTTTTGAAGCTATATGTTTTGGGGGACAATGCTATAAATTCCTCAATAATCCCACTTCCCAGCTCGTGCTTAAACTTGCCGGGGACTTTATTATTAGTTTTTATAGGTATGTCTAGATTACTTAAGTCCATATGCTCATCACTAACTTTACCTTCACTATAACTTAATACGAAACTGTCCGTATCCATATAGTGAAGTGTTAGATTTTTGAGGGATGGTTGTAGAATATTATAGAATACATCATACATGTGTAATTTACTTAATTCTAAGATAGTAACACCTACATATACTGGAGAATCAAATTCTACTTTTTTCTTTATATATTCTATTTGGCTATAATCTCTATATCTAGTTATATTCTTAAATGTTGGTTTCCTTACATTTTTCATTATCTTTTCTTCATCATGCAAGAACTTGCTTTGAAAGAAGTGTAGAGGATTCATGCACATTCTTCCATATAATGAGTTATTCATTAATTTCCTTACATCCTTTTCTGCTTCAGTTTTAGCTATTGCTTATTTGTTAGTGTTGTTTTGGATATAATCTCTACATAAGTAGTCTTGTTTAAATTTAATTAATCTATGTATTATTGTTACTTTTACTCCCATCTTAACATAGAACTTTAATATCCTATAATGAACCATATATTCTGTTTTGTTGTTTTGGTCTAAGATTAATTTCTCTGATCTGTGAAGCAGTTTCCCTGATCTTGGCTTGCCCCCATCTCTTTGTCTGTAACCTAATTCATTATCATTTATCTTTCTCTTATTAGGCATTAGTGCTAACTGTTCTGTTCTCTCTTTACATTCATTAGTATAATCAATATCACAAACTATATAGTAACCATGATCACTATCATCTGGAGTATTCAATATTGCATCTAGAGTAGTAGTGGTAGTAATAAACTCAAAATCCTTATAAGGTAACTTTTGAATCATTGCATAACCATATAGGTTGTTTGCGTCTATGTACCATATATTTCTATTAATAACTTTATCATTAGTATGTGCGAACGAGCTTTGCTCGTGGCTAGCCAAGCAGGTTCCCTGATTAGTATTAGTTTTAGTACCAGTATTAGTATTAGTATTAGTATTAGTATTAGTATTAGTATTAGTATTAGTATTAGTATTAGTATTAGTATTAGTATTAGTATTAGTATTAGTATTAGTATTAGTATTAGTATTAGTATTAGTATTAGTATTAGTATTAGTATTAGTATTAGTATTAGTATTAGTATTAGTATTAGTATTAGTATTAGTATTAGTATTAGTATTAGTATTAGTATTAGTATTAGTATTAGTATTAGTATTAGTATTAGTATTAGTATTAGTAATAGTATTAGTATTAGTATTAGTATTAGTATTAGTATTAGTATTAGTATTAGTATTAGTATTAGTATTAGTATTAGTATTAGTATTAGTATTAGTATTAGTATTAGTATTAGTATTAGTATTAGTATTAGTATTAGTATTAGTATTAGTATTAGTATTAGTATTAGTATTAGTATTAGTATTAGTATTAGTTTTAGTATTAGTATTAGTATTAGTATTAGTATTAGTATTAGTATTAGTATTAGTATTAGTATTAGTATTAGTATTAGTATTAGTATTAGTATTAGTATTAGTATTAGTATTAGTATTAGTATTAGTATTAGTATTAGTATTAGTATTAGTATTAGTATTAGTATTAGTATTAGTATTAGTATTAGTATTAGTATTAGTATTAGTATTAGTATTAGTATTAGTATTAGTATTAGTATTAGTATTAGTATTAGTATTAGTATTATTATTAGTATTAGTATTAGTATTAGTATTAGTATTAGTATTAGTATTAGTATTAGTATTAGTATTAGTATTAGTATTAGTATTAGTATTAGTATTAGTATTAGTATTAGTATTATCATTAATATTAGCATTAGTATTAGTATTACTATCTGCGAAGCAGGTTCCCTGATTGTTTATATATCTATCTCCCATTATTCCACATATACCACCTCTCTTTGCTCCAACAAAATCATCTAGCATTTGTTTATCTTATAATGTATCCAATGTTACACCGCTTGACATTAACCAACAATCAAAACTATAACCTGGGAGACTTACATAGTGTAGGGGATTGAGCTTGAATTCTTTCATGCTTAGTTTCACATATTCATTCATGCAATAGTCTAATTTTTCTACATCATTCTGTAAATACTCTATAGTTAGATCTTTACCAGTTTTATGACTGTTTTCATTATTAAGTTATCTACTTCTTCTTGTGTTGGTAATTTATTATGTAGTGAGGATTTGCAGTCTTCTGTTTTTAGATTACCTATAGCTTCTTGGTGGGTAGCTTTGCTACTATACGACTTGGTCGTGGTTCTCAATGACTCTAAACTAAAGTATTCATATGGATATAATGTTTTAGTTTTACATCCGTATATCTTTGCCATTTGATCTAGACGCATAGCTAAGAAGTTATAACTGTCTAAGAATTTGAGACAACCAATGCTAAACATCTTAGATTTACCAGCAGCTAGTGGTATGTTATCTACTTTTATTTTATCATTATTCTGTTTAAAGAGTTCACTGTATAGTAGGTTGAAGTCATAGCCAGAGCCATTATGGAATATTACTGGAATGAAGTTTTGTTGTTTGTATCTTAGATTACATATTTTACATGCTGGTCCTCTATATTTAACAGTTTCATGACAATGATCTCTTATTTTATTAATACATGTTTTGCTGCAGATATGACAAGTGTTATTAGTTTCATGATATAATTTAACTTCTTCTGCGAATATCACCTTTTCATTATGTTTAAAATTATTCTCAGTTTCTACTTCTAACAGATCTCTAGCAAATCTTTTGATGCAGCCTAGACCGAAGTAGTGCTTGAAGTTACCTTGCCGGGTGTAACCCACAGCTATTGGAATATGTTCAGCTATTACATATTTTAAATCATTAGTTGAGACTTCAACAATGCAACATTCTATATCGGCAGTAATAATATTTTTTATATTCTGACGTTTGTGTTCATTTACAAAAGTAATATGTTTTTTCTTAGGACAAACAATCTCTGGTTTGAATGAGGTGCTGCATTCGTGTTTATCATATTTAATTTGTGAGTTAAACCAATAGGTACACCTATCACAATAATAATATTTAATGTTGTTTTTATTTGGTCGTTCTAACAAGGTTTCTATATTTTTTATTGGGGCACAGTGTTCTATTTGACCATTACTCCAAACTAGTATTCTTACATCTTTTCTATCTTTATTAAAATCATCCAATTGTTTAAACAACTCTATTTTACCATTACCACAAGGTGTGTATACCCAAATATTAATATTATACAGTTTCTGTTTTCTTATTATATAAGCAAAATCATCTTCATGTTGTTGTCTTGGTTCAATTAGTTTATCTACATATTTACTTTCTCGAGTTGCATGATGTGGGGCGGGATGTAGCCAAGCAGTTATAGTTTGTTGTAAGCAATTGTACTTATAACTACGTATATTTAATATCGATTTAGAGTTTTTGAGATCTGGAGAAAAATCTATATAACTACCAATAGATGCTTTAGTTGGTTCAGTGTTTAACTGAATACTTCTTATTCCAAGAAACTCAAAATCATAACCATAACCTTCATATATTTCCTTTTCGAAATCTAGCCACCGATTGAAGTCACCATATTCATATATTGCATTATTATTAATATAATCAGTATTGAAAAATATTTTAGTAGTTTTAACTTCTTCTTTGGTTCTCTTCTTATAATCACATTCAACCGTGATCTTATATTTAAAACTCTTAACTTTACGGAACTGGTAACAGTTTTTAATTTCTTCTAAAGAGTAATTAGTTGATTCATCTATATCTTCAATGTAATTCCCACCTTTATCAGTAATATAAATTTCTCTCATGTTCTGACTTGAGTTTATATCGAAGTCTTCTGTGTTTTCTAGATGCATGCGATTGTGACTATATGAATGAGTAGTTAGAGCTACTTTACTTCTAAATTCTTCATGACATTCTTTACATTCATACTTAATTCTGGTGTAGATATCCTCTTCAGTTTTAGTTTTAGGTTTGGCGGCAGGTTTAGTTTTAATAATATAATCATCTTCATCCAAATTATACACCCTCTCCGAGATTTCCTCTTCTTCAGACTCAAACATATTCTCCAATTGTTCCTTATGTTTGATTGATGCCTGTATAAAGCCTTCTTTGATTCAAAGGATAGATTACAGACATCGCAGAAGTTCATGACACTAGTATTAGTTGATTGAGACATGATGCATTTTTTTAGGGAAATAATCAAAAAATAATATTTCGAAAAATGAAAATGAAATGCAAAAAGTGTATAAATAAACCTTGGAAAGAATGTGGTAATAATTGTAAAGAATTAGAATATTCTTGTTATGTTTGTAAAAATATGGTTAAAGTGAAAGATTATATAGAACATTTGGGATATCATTATTCTGATCCTGATCAATATCTAACGTGTAGTATGTGTAATGTATATAAACATATATCATTATATACATTTGGAAATAGGAAATGTAGACTATGTATTTATCTTCATAGATATAGATATGGTCACACTAGAAATCAATTCAGAGAGCATGTTTATAAGTATAATATTCAAGAAGACATAGAAAAACACTAATCACTGTGTTTCCACCAATCTCAGTGTTTTTGACTGTATACCCATCACATGTGTCCCATATACGGTCTCACAGCAGGGATTATCCTTTTTAAGAACTGTAAATTTGGTTTTTTTTACCTCACTTAGTTTCATAGTAATTCATTAGAGTCGGGGGACGTTCACTGGAGTCAGTGAGGAAGGAACCCCAAACCTTCCGTTTGCAAAAGCAACTTAACTAGACTCGATGATTTAACCACTACACCAAGTGAGACAGGAAGTTTTAGTTTTAGATTGATTAAATATTGATTTGGGGGGATATATGAAAATTTTTATTATTTAAATATTTCTTTCAATTTTTGTTCAAGTTTTTTCGCAAGTTTGTTTACGTGCTTGTTACACGGTCTCATCTGCGAAGCAGTTTCACTGATTAGTTTTATACTAGTATCTGGGGACGTTCACTGGAATCAGTGAGGATAGAACCCGAACTATCGATGAAACCGCTTCACGGATACGTCTGATAATGGTTAATTACCAGCTTAACTCTGTACTAGTGGTTTGCACTAAGTGAGACAAGAAATGATAGATTTAAAATATAAAAGAAGTGAAAATAGAGCTAATATATAGTAGTGGATAAAACAAGGGATTCAACAAACAGTAAAATTTGGCCCGATTCGACATGCGCGATTAGCGTTAGGAGAAAGGGACAAATTTTACTGGTGGTTGAATCCCTTGTTTTATCCACTACTAATGAATCGAGGGTACAAAAGTCGGTAGTTTATAGTCTGTCCCATAAAGTTAAAATAAGCGAACGTTCGAAAAACGCCAAAAACGTGTAAATGAGCATCAAGGTGCTCATTTGAATGCCAACGTTTTCTCCATTAAGTTTTCATTCATCAATTTTTTCTACATGTTTTAATATTGAACTTTGACCTTTGAACTCTAACCTGTGGCTTTTGAAACCTTCGCTTATTTCAACTTTATGGGACACGCTATATTAGCTACTAACCGGAGCACTCAAATAAACTCATCTATGCTTCATGAGAAACCTGACGTCATCTGACAATTTTTTTATTTAGATCACAAGACATCAAAGGAGCAGAAAACAAAAGCAGGACTCAAAAGTTCACTAACCTTTAATGAAAACAAATAATGTCTTATATAGTCTGTCCCATAAAGTTGAAATAAGCGAACGTTCAAAAAAACGCCAAAAACGTGCAATTGAGTATCAATGTGCTCATTTGAATGTCAACGTTTTCTCCTTTAAGTTTTCATTCATCAGTGTTTTCTACATGTTTTAAATTTGAGCTTTGACCTTTCAACGCTGTGGCTTTTGAAACGTTCGCTTATTTCACTTTTATGGGACACGCTATATTATTTTTTGACAGCAAACAAAATCAAAGAAGCAAAAAATAACTGACTTTTAATTGAAACGTCTAAAAAGATTCACAAATGATTCAAGAAGATCGAACAAAAGCTGTGTTTTTTGAGACTAAGCAACAAAATATCAATAAGAACAAAAATTAAGGGAAAAACTCAAAAGTTCACGACCTATGTAGTGTCTAATACAAAAATTGTTAGCTATGGACTGAAACCAGTAACTAACTAATCTCGTTTTCGTCCCACGATAAGACTTACTTTTAACTAATCTTACTAAGTGGCAGGACATCAAAAATAACAGCAGTAGTTATCCTCTTGTAGTAGTTATCAGGTTCATTGGTTCATCTTTTAGTGTCTCTTCGTTGGAAGGGGAATTTGGTATGATTCCTGATCTCAATACTACTTTTCTTACATCAATTTTTTTGTTCACCAAAACTGGTGTTTTCGAGCATGAACTTATTCATGCGGGAGCAATATTCTAACTGCCCAATAATCTATTTAGTCAATGTTCAACATTTGTGTGCTTTTCATTATTTACTCAAAGCTCAGATTTTGGGTGAAATGGAAGGTATATTTTTCATCTATGTAAGGTAGTAGAAATGTGGTGCTTTTTTTCTTTGGATCAACAACAGAAATGAACAAATTGTTGGGATTTAAAACGGAAATCCGATCCCGGATTTCAATTTCTATAACTGGTCACAACTATTGAAGGTAGACGATAAAATTGGTAGTAACCCAAAAATAGAAAATTGCCGCTGTTCCTGTTATCAAAAGTAATTGTTCCGACTCCACTTTTGGGGGGAGGAACTATATACTCATGGGTTTTTTTTGTTCAGTCAATTTTGGCCGATCGATATATCGTAGAGAAATGTGAGTAGTATCATTAAGAAGCTTTTCCAGCGTAGAATTCAAAATTAAAAAGATTTTTTTTTGAATTTCGTGTTTTTCGAAGAGTTATCTAGGTTTAAAGTTTTGTGTGAACACGCGATATTTGCATGATTTTGTTCACTTTTAGCGAAAATTTTGTTCAAATTAAGGACTTTCTATAAAATTATTATTTTAAAATAACATTTCACGCTATAAATTGAAGCAATTTTGTGTTACCAATTGACCGATAAAAAGGCTAGTTCTGGTCTCTTGAGGAAGTTTACTATCAAAAAAATGTCGAATTCAATTTGAGAGCTGTTTTTTTTTCAGAAACGTTTCCTATTTATTGTTGTTTTTTTAATCACTTAGAGACAAGTCACTTTATATATCGAGGTTCTGTAAAGGTCAAAGCTAAATTATAGTCAACTGATACCCAATGAACAAAATATTCGTTTTCAAGGAATCACTCATGTTTTTTTTGTCTTCGAATCTGTGTTTTTCAAATTTTTAACGAAATTTTGATATTCTTTTAAGATTTCTCTAAATTTTGAGAGTCCTATGACATAGACTCAATAACCAAAAGTGCAATCAAGTTCCTATTGTGCATTAGAAAAGCCTATATAGTGCTCTGAGTGGACAGCTAATGGCTGCTATGACTTTAAAAATCAAATTTTCGAATTTTTTTGAACTTTAATTGATATTAAACTTATTTTCGTGAACAGTAAGTCAGTCTCAGCAATGACAGGACCACCATCCTTTTTAATGCAACCAAAATTAATCTGGTAGGTGGTTTTATCTGATAACTATTAGTCTTAGGACTTCGATTACAAGAGCTTTCATAATTTCAAGAAAAAAATTCGGATTTTTTTTGTAATTTTGATTCCCTTTGAAATATTTTCCATTATCCTAAAATTGATAGTTACCATTGGCTCAGAAAAGACGGTCAATGGATCAGGGATAAAGTTTTCTTCGCAAAGATTATATTTTAATTGGCTTCGACACTTTCTTCTGGAAAATGTGTCTGAATTTTTGTTGGTTTTTGCCTGTATTTGTCGTTGTCTTCATATTCATAGGACTTATTGTGATGCCTTATTGATAATATATTGATGACAAACATGTCGCTCTTCCCATTGAGGCATGAGGTAGCATATTTTTGGATTTCCTTTAAAGCTCTTGATTTTAGTGGCTGTTAAGAGTTCAAAAACAAAAATTTAAAATATTTTTGGACATTATACAGACTTAAGCTTATTTTGGTGAACTGTAAGTCAATCTCAGTAATAAAATGACCTTTTCTTTGCCACGGCATCTAGAATTTTAGCGGTTTTATCTTCTGACTATTGGTTTTATGACTTCGATGCCACGAGATCTCATAATATTTTAAAAAATTTTTGGACATATATTTGTTGTAACTTTGGTTACCTTTCAATTTTTATCTCAGTATTCTAATATTGATAATTTCCATTGGCTTAGAGAAGATTTTGAATAGATCTTAGATCAAGTTTGCAGAGAAAAGTTTATGATTCAAGTGGCTTTGACATTTTCTAACACTTTTCTACTGAATTTTTTTGGTTTTGCCTGCTTTTTTTGTTGTTTCATAATCATAAGACTTATTATGACGTCTTTTGATAATATATTGAATACAAACAACTTTTTTCCCATCGAGGTATAAATAGCGTATTTTTTGTTTTTCCTTGAAAGGTCTTGAATTTAGTGCCTGTTAAGTCTTGAAAATTAATTTTTTATAATTTTTTTTTGGATATTAACCAAATTTAAACTTATTTTCGTGAACTGTAAACAATCTCAAAAATAACAGGACCTCCTTCTCTTCTACAGCATCTAATACGAATCTGGTTAGCGGTTTTTTTTCTACCTATTGGTTTTATGACTTCGATGCCACGAGTTTTCATAATTTTTTTAAAAATTTCTTTGGATTCGTTTTTTTTGTAGTTTTGGTTACTTTCAATTTTTATCACAGTATTCTAATATTGATAAATCCCATTGGCCTAGAGAAGATCTTCAACTGATCATTGATAAAGTTTGCAGAGAAAAGTTTATTATTCAAATGGCTTTGACATTTTCTTACACTTTTCTACTGAATTTTTTGGGTTTCGCTGGCTTTTTTGTTGTTTTCATGATCACAAGACTTATTGTGAAGTTTTTTTTGCTGACATATGAATGACAAACATCCTTTTGCTCCCATCGGGGAATAATTTTGCGTTTTTATTGACTTCCGCTGAGAGCTTTTGAATTGAGTGGCTGTTAACACTTTTTCAAAAAATATTCGAAGGTTTTTTGAACGCTAACCTCCATTAAACATAATTCCATGATAAGTGAGTAAATCTCAGTAATGACATCACGCTTTTCTTTTTTTATTCAATACAAAATTGATCTGGTAAGCGGTTTTAAGTACTAACTATTGGTTTTATGACTTCGATGCCACGAGTTTTCGTTTTTTCAAAAAAAATCGGATTTTAGTAAATTTGGTTCTTTTTGACATCTTATCTCATTATCCCTTCATTAATAGTTCCCATTGTTTTAGAGAAGACGTCCAATGGATCATACATAACGGTTTTAGAGAAACGCTTATGGTTTCAATAGCTTCGAAGACTTCTTTCTTTTCTTTAAGGAATTTCTGAATGATTTTGAATGTATTTGTTGTTGTTTTCCTAATCATAAGACTTATGGTGATGTCCCGTTGATTAGATTTGATTGACAAACATCATTTTTTCTCATTGAGATATAATTTAGCGTACTTTTTGACTTCTGTTGAAAGCCATTGAATTTATTGGCATTGATATAATTTTTCTAAAAAATTTCGTGGTTTTATTATATTTCTCTATACTTTTGAAGTCATGTTGTGAAGGAAAGAACAACGCCATTGATATGAAAAGGTATATGAAAAAAATAAAATTTATCACCAAAAACTTCTCTTTTATAGGGTTTGACACTTTTCTTGCTCAATTTTTTCTGTAAGTTTCTGAAATTCTTCATGTAGTCTTGAAATGCTGATTGGTCTCATAGGCTTGTAAGTAAGGATTAAATGGTTGAT
This sequence comes from Convolutriloba macropyga, assembly GCF_964194025.1. Lineage (NCBI taxonomy): Eukaryota > Metazoa > Xenacoelomorpha > Acoela > Convolutidae > Convolutriloba > Convolutriloba macropyga. Next base: position 41,666,236 of record NC_134481.1, on the reverse strand, counting down.
GTTACTCAATGCAGTCAGTTTATTGCGAAGAGTTCATGATATTGTTCGTTTTCAAAGACTTTTTATTCTTTTTTCATTTTTTGTTGTTTTCGTCAACTTGTAATTTATTCTCATCATTGAGAGGTTCCATCCAATTCATTGTAATTCAAAAACCATTTTTCCATTGGTATCATGTTGTAACTGATGTTCTGTTTGTTTGTTGGACAATATGCGTTTTCATATAAGTTTTGTGAGTGGTCAATATTTGTGTATCTTTTTTCTCTTCTTTTAGCACATTCGCTAAAAAATTTGTTTTTGCTTATTTTGTCGTTTGTTTTCTTTCTCGTAGTGTTTCTAATGGCTTATCATCCGAGCGCTGTAATGAGGAGTGATGTTATGTATTTCAATTAGTAGTTTGGTTGTGTAACAATTTTTTTAAGCTCAAATATCTAATTTTAATTATCTCATCATTAGGTTGACAATCATTTCAAAAATGTAGATGAGCTCGGGTCGGAACATCATGTGCGAATGCACATTAACGAGCATCCTTGTTTTCTAGCAAAATGTTAAAATATCACCAGACTTCGCAACTACAGTCGTGCTTTATATAGGTTTTCCAACAAACTGGTACAAGCGTGCTGTGATCAATTTTATTTGGAAAACCTTTCAATTTTGTACAGGTCTTGTCAAAAAAATACAGATTCTACGCAGGAATGCTTGAATGATCATTAAATTTTTAATCACTGTGTAAATAGTTGCACACTGACCTTCGCTATTTGCATTTGGCTGGATTGAAGCTGTAGTTTGGGTATTACTTGTATTTGCACTAACTGGCAACATGTACAGATTATCATTATCTTCATTATCATAACAACAGCCAGAACAGCAGAATGCGTTTTGATCTCCGATTTCAGTGTGAACAAGTTGGGGGTCATCGTTAGCTTCGGGTGTTGTTCTGTGAATGTTATTTGAGGGGTGGGAGGGGTCGTCCGCCACCACCGCCCACACACCCTCCTCCTCGACTCTGATTGGCTCGTTGTACCTCGGCACTTTTGCCTCCTCGCTTATGTATTCCTCCATTTCTTCCTCTATTATATCCTGGAGAGGAAAATACAAATTTGGAAAATTTAGAAATAAATTTTGGGTCCTATTTACTCATTTCCTCAATTTTTTTACTCATTTGGTTATTACATGGTATCAATCGACTCACAGCGGTTTTATATAAGTATTGGTAATCAATAATTAATTCCTAGTTATAACAAGTTATAAGTGGCAAAATGTATACGGAGCATTAAACCGAGTGGTCACTGAGCTTACTGCCTCCCAGGGTGAGGTCGTGGAATTATGACTCGACAAAACGTCGTCGGGGGGGGGGGGGTGTCATTCAGGGTCGTTAAATACACGGACCCGGAAGAAGTTAATGACCCGGGATTTCGATTAATAAATCTGGTATTTCGGAACAGTGACCCGGTTCGGCTGTTTAAAGCGCCTCTAAACGTACTTTTGAAGATGTGTTTTGAAGATGATTAGGACGAAAAGATATCAAGGAATGAATAGATAGTTTTTGGTTGAAAAAAAATCGTTTCCTGGCAGTTGCATTTTTATGAATATATTTAAAAATTTGAAAAGTTTTGAGTTGAAATTTTTTTTCGATAAATGCTCTGAGTCAATGAGGTATCTATATTGTAATACGTAAATGCATATAAGGACAAAAAAGTTAACAACGAAATGCTAGAAATTTCAACTTTTCTAATGTTAAAGTGAAGTTCAGCTAATCTTTCCTTTATTTTTGACTTTAACTTACCTAAGGTAGCTTTACCTTAGCAGTCATTAAAGTCTTTAATTTTACTACTGTTACTTTTACATTCTTAATGCTATTTAGTAGACAATTTAAATTGAAATGCGCTACAAAACTGCAAATTTTTCTCCGAAAAGTCCTTTTCTTTTGTATAACTTTCACATAATGATCAGCAGGTCGACCGTTTTCGAAGAAAAATGCCTTCAATACATTCAGAAAACAATATCCTCACAAATGCCTTCACTTTTTTATATTTCATTTTGACTTGCAAGGAAAGTTTTTTGCAACTCATTTTTTATTTTTTTTGCACTTTTTTCAAAGAATGACGAACGCTTGATTTTACACTTTTCAGTATTTTTGTGTTGTATTTAATTCAGTTTTGTTTGTTTTTTGGCGCATATAAAACTACACTTGCAAAGAAAGTCTTTTGCAACTTATTTTTATTTTATAAGTTAATGAACTTTTTCGAAAAATGACGAACGCATTGATTTTACAATTTACAATATTTTTTGTTGTGTACTTGCCTCCGGGTAAACACTGACTCTCCATTTAATGTACACATGGTGTTTGTTGTCTGGGTTCACCATAAACATCATCAGTCTCTCTCCGCCCTCGAACCCAAAACTCATCTATAACAACAGGGCAAATAATGTCTTCACCAATCTACTATGGTACCAAAAAACTAAATCTTTTCCGTTTGTGCCCCTCCCCCACACACAGCTTAGTGGGTGCGTATTATTTGCACCCCCAGACGCACGTGCCATATTTCTACGTAATGATTTACCAAGTAATGACACGTGCTCTGTAACTGGGGGGAGCATAAAGTACTGGGGGGGGGGGGTTGCACAAACGGAGTTCAAATTTGTGCTGTAATAACGCGTTATTACACCTTTAGCTTTTCCAACTAGAAAGCTGCTTGCCGAGTTTTCATACATGTTTTTAACATCTGCGTCCGTTTCGCTCCAGATTTTTGACACTTTTTCTTCTAAATTTTCCGACAAAACTTGTTTTTTTTCTTCAAAATCCTCCATGAAATTTCAAAAAACTGTGTCAATAAACTGTAACATTTTATGAGATGATTGTAGAAGAAAATGCTGCCCACATTCTATGTTACCGCGTAAATGAACAATGCGCTATTTAAATAAAGCAGCGAGAAAACTATGACGTAATCTCTTAACCATGTAAGCCTTACAAAAAGATTAAATGCACACAAAATACGTTCTATTTGGCATAGAAAGCTCGGAAAAAGTTCGTTAAACATAATTTTCGTTGAGCCTACTAATATACTGAATCGATTGCGCTCTTTTAGGCTTAATATTTTTATGTTTCGAAAACGTATCGGTGACCAATCTGAGTCGAAAATCGACTCAGACAAAATACCTGCTAAAAAACATCGAGCTAGATTTGCCGGGCCATTGAGAGGGGCTTTTTGGCCTTAATGCGTTATCAAATACAGTTGCCTAGTTGACTTATCGTGTAGCTTATTGAATTGAACTTATATCTTTGAACGAAAGAGTGTTTTCCGTCAATTTTATTTTGATGCCGCGACCGGCTTCAGAAATTGCACTTAGCCTAATAAAACGTACCTCTCTACAGCGTGGACTTAAAGTTTCACTATTAATTGTATCGTTTCTGTCTCGTGTTTACGTGCGCGGTGTATTTTAGTAAATGAGCTAACGGTGGGTTTTTGGCCGACAGCACCGGAGCTAATGTTTGCGCATGCGTTTGAGATATAGCCACTGAATCTACTGTACAGCAAGAAGCGGTTATTCTTAAAATCTGATTCTTACACAGAATCTATCCGTCGTTATTCAAAGTAGTGATAGAAGTGACCACCTACGTATCTAAAATGCATACTAAAATTTGTTTATAATTTTACCGTAATTAATTTGTTGCAATAATTCACTTCAAATCAGAAGTTGGCAGCATACACAAGACAGCCCGGACCAAAAACCCAGCGCTTGCAAGTTCTATCCAAACTCAATCAACAGTCGGGGTGTCTTATCTAAGGAGGAATATGAATAACAGCGTGCCCCCTCCGTATGTCGTGGCCAGATTTATCTACAGCAACCCGGCCGCTTCTGAGGGAGGCACAGGAGGAGTGTACTACAATGAGCCACCGGAGAGTGCACGGGCATCCAGAGAGTGTAACAAAAATGTTCTGCACAAAAACTGTAAGACTCGACCAAAAAAAAACTTGGTTTTGATGCATTAAATTGATTATATATCCGGCAAATCTAGTGCCCCCATTGCCCCAGAAGGCTGATTTTTTTTTGAATAACGGTTACCGATAACCCAAGCCATACACATTTTTTGTTAAACAACATCAATTTTGAAAACTTTTGGTCAAAATTAGGAATTGACCAAATTGAGGTGAAGGTTGGTACTTGGGTAAAGTCTATTACACTTTCAAGCGAAGCAAAAAAAAAGTTTGAAAAAATTGACCAAACTTGATAAAGTTTTGAAAAAAATTTATATAAAGCTTGATAGAAGGCGGATCGAACATTTGTATAAAAAGGGTAGAATTAAGGGTAGAATTAAAAGATTTTCAAATTTTGAGAAAAAAAGAATCAGATAACTGATTTTTTACAAATAAGCGCTTATTCTTGGTAACTCGTGAAAATCGTGCCTTTAACATCAAGGTTCGGAGTTTGAGCAAAACTCAAGTCAATTATGTTGTAAAAAACATTATATGGTTTTCATATTAGCTGCTAGTTCACTTCATCACGCCATAAAAACTGCGCCTCAAGTAACACAAAATCGTTACAAACGTAACGTTTACGCATTACCGGGTTTAAGTTTCAACCCTAACGCTTTGAAAGTCCGAAAAACAGCGCAGTTCCAGTTGAAACATTTCTTTCATGATAAGAACCGCCTAGTTATATGGCATGATGTAGTGAACAATTCGCTTTCACGTCATCGAAGCAACAACAATAAGCCTTTAACACCTTCGCAGCTTATTGAAGTGCTTGAAAAGTATCAGGAGCGCATAGAAGCTATAGTGTATTGCCCCAGAGAGGGAACTCCTGATATTTACAATCAGCTCAAGCGTAGTACTCTAGTTACCATCCATTTAGTGAAAGACATTGTGTCTAAACGTAAACAGAAAGATCTTAGTTTACTTAAAGAGTACAGAGCATTACACCAAAGGCCTGCGCTTGAGCTGAAAACACTGACCATAGTCTTAACTCATAAGAGCAACCTCCGGTCCTTGATAACACGGTCCCGACCGAAAAAACTTTCCAAGCGCCGTCGAAAAACGCTCCGCAACCGCCATGCGTACGAGGAGGCGGAACTTACTCAAGCCTTTAATAACCTAAATGTCTCTTAGTCTTGCGTTGTTGTGCGGGTTAGTTTGTGGTTGATTCCTTCCAATAGCGCTTTGCTAAACGTTTCGCTCTCCCCATTTTGAGTTATTCACTACCGTCCGTTTTCCGCAGGTTATCTGGTTTCATTTTCCGTTTCCGTCCTCTTTGTTTCCGTGTCTTCTTGTTTCTTTCTATTCCCCGTTTATTTGTTGTATGATGTAGTATGTTGAGTTTTGCTGTAGTAGAATTTCTTTCTGCTAGTATGCTCGTTTGTTGCTTAGTCTCGTTCCTTGCTAGGGTGTGACTTAAGTTCATTCTAGAGTTACGGCTGGTTTGTTTCGTGACTTTCACCACACTTGTTTGCTAGCAATTTGTTGTAGCTTTATTAATTTTTGTAGTATGCACTTTGTTGTCTGGGTATGGTGGTTTGCTAGGGTGTGACTTAAGTTTGTTCTGGAGTTACGGCTAGTAAATTTCCTGACCCTTTCGACTTTTGGTTATACTACATCGTTGCCGTAAATTGTTTCATGTTTTGATGCCGTTGATAAAACCCCATAATGTTTGTGCTAGTTTACCTGGCAGTAGCTCCTCTCCTTCCTTCTAGGGTGTGACTTAAGTTTATTCTGGAGTTACGGCTAGCTTGTTTGGTTGAGTTTGTTGCTGTGGTCTGCTAGCATCGATCTTCCCGCCTCCTCGCTTGTGGTTTCCGCCCCGCCCGTGCCGTTTTCCCGTTTCGTCGCGCGCCATCCGCCCGAGGTTTCCGCCCCGCCCGTGCCGTTTTCCCTTTTCGTCGCGCGCCATCCGCCCGACGTTTCCGCCCCGCCTGTGCCGTTTTCCCGTTTCGTCGCGCGCCATCCGCCCGACGTTTCCGCCCCGCCCGTGCCGTTTTCCCGTTTCGTCGCGCGCCATTCGCCCGACGCTCCCGTTTGTCCGTCCGGTTTCCCGTTGCGTCGTGCGTTATTCGTTCGGCGTCTCTTCCCGTCCGTCCCGCCCCCCGTCCTGTCCCGTTTCGCGCTTCCTGCGCACCGTTCTTTCTTTCTTTCGCCGGGTACTATTGTACTCGACGAAAATCTTTGCTCTTTGGCGGTTTGCTAGGCAAATCGTCACACTAGGGTTCGGTATAACCCATTTGTGTTGTGCTGTTGCATGTATGTGTACTCTATTTTAGTACCAAATTAAACTTGTGGTTCCTGTTTTTCTTAAGATCATGACAACTTTACAGGACAAATTCAACAAACTTTATAGTGCGAGGGCAAAATTAGAGGCTGAACTTAATAACATCTATGGTGAAATTAACAATGCTGTTGATAAGCAAGACAGGAAAGTTAAGATCGAACGTCTGCTTGTGAAGTGCAAAGACGCTTTTATTAGAGTAGTTGATAAAAACGAAGAGCTCTTTGATCTGGCACAAAAGACTGAAAATCCAGATGCTGCTTGTAAGAACCTTGAAAAATGGTTAGAGACTGTAACAAAGAAAACTGATGAGTTCATTGCTGCTGCTCGAGGGTATATCAATTCGGTCCATGACAAAGAGACAGCAGAGCTGTATACCTCTCACCAATCAAGATCAGGTTCACATATGACTTCCTCAAAAAGATCAAGTCAGCGTCAACGAGACTTAGAACTATCTAGACTCAAAAGGGAGGAACTTGAGAAACAACATGAGGCAAAACTCCGCATTGCTAGACAACGTCTTGAAATTGAAAAACAAACGAAATTGCGGGAATTAGAAATTGAACAGCTTGAGGAAGATCATCGCAAGGAAGTAGCTGCTGCAGCCCTTGAGGAAATTGAGTTGATGACAAAATCATCAGCGGACGGGTCTGGTACAGGCAAAATGAGTGGGCTCTTTACGGAAAGAAGTTCAGTCAAGAGCAAGAAACTTGTTCAAGATTGGGTTAATTCGTCACCAGCCGGGAACATGGCAGATGTTGCAAACGAACCGAGTTTGCACTTTTCTGGTTCCATCGCCCAACCCAACCAAGCAATTGTCCGACCTTCTTCAGCTCAACTTCCAAACTCACACTTCAATCTCAATACACATGGTCAAGTTGAGGCCAACATTAACCTCCCTGTCCATGAACCGAGTAGTGGAACCAATGTAACCAATGATGCACATGTTGCAAACAACATCATGCAAGAGCAGCGACAGCCTCAATATACGCCTCCATCACCACCAATAAACTTTGGTATGCCAACTCAACTAAACGCCCCAAACACAGCCCGACAACTGTCTCAAGCAACAATGCACTTCGATGGTTTACAGTTAGATCATCAATTCCCTCGCAGGTCGAGCATGCCGGGACAGTTGAATTTAGTCAGCCCTTCGCGTTCACTACCTTTAAACACACTTGTTAATGCTCCGCTAGCACTTAATCCGCAACAAGCACACATAAATGTACCAGCCCCTCCATCCCCCGTTCTAAACCCCGCACCACCGCATTTTCCGCTAATCCCACCAGCATTCCGCTTTCCTCCTTCCCCGCCACAAGCACTCCCACTGCAAGCCACTAACCCCGTGGCGAATAATGTCAACCTGTTACCCCATTCTCCGCCTGCACCATTCATTTCCTCCGCAAACAATTTCGTACCTCAATTAAATCATCCAGCACCTCCACAAAAGAATTTTCAGCCCCAAAACTTTGTGCCCATAACCCACGCACCTCCTGCTCCTCCAGATCCAAATGTCTGGCGTTTTCCGGCAGCAGTCCCACCAAATGCATTACCACTTGTACGTACATCTGCAAATCTATACACCGCACAACCGGCCCCGTTAATCAACCCTCATATATCTACATCGCACCGCTCCTCTCATGCACAAGCAGCAGCAGGCGCTCAAAATTACGTAACATCAGACTTCATGCAAGCGAATCCATTTAGTTCTTCCACAGGTACCGCCCCCACCTTTGTCACTCCGATCATTCCGCCAACGTATGGAGCTACCGCTCCGAACCCGTTGTGTTGGGGTGGCCCGCCGCATCCCACACCTTCGGCTCCTTCTTTGGACTCTGCGAATTTGATAAAGCAGTTGGCGGACGCAATTACTTGTAAGAAGAGCGATCCACTGCCCGAGTGGAAGTTGTCACAATACAATGGTGATCCCCTGCAGTGGCACGAATGGTTCGGACAATTTAAGAGCGCCATAGACGCACAGTCCTTGACTGATGATGTCAAGTTAACATACATAAAAACTCTTGTAACTGGAAAAGCTAAAACCGCCATCGCTGAGTTCGCATACTGTGGTGTAATGTATAAGGATGCACTTAAGACACTCGAACGTAAATTTGGCCAACCACAGGCAGTAGTCAGTGCACACTTAGAAAAACTCAGCTCTTTTCCACCACTAAAGATGCACAATAGTGATAACATCATAAACTATTCTGCAACAATTTCAAGTCTTGTTGGGGTCTTTAAATCACTTTCATATGACGCAGACCTTAAGAGCGCCTCACTTCTCAACACGGCTGTGCAAAAATTGCCGCCCAATCTGAAAGAATCCTGGTCACTCTTCACAGTGAAGAAACATTGGGTTAAGCCAACACTCCTTGACTTCAACGATTGGTTGAAGGAGAAGGCAGAGGCACATGATTTAATGAAACAAACTTCATCGAAGGCAAGAACTGAGGATAACACCAACTCAGTAGTAAAGACCAAAGTTGCCTCAAGAACTTTTGCTGCTAATACACAAACTAAGGGCACTCAGAGACCAGCCTCAACATCGGCAACGCCTGCAACCCCTCGCTGCATTGTGTAAAGGTATCCACCGCATCTGGGAGTGTAGGGTATTTAAAGAAAAGTCTCCCACTCAGCGAGCAAAGGCAGTGGCTGAAGCAAAACTGTGTTTCTCATGTTTGAGAGAAAAGCATATGTTCAGGCAATGCCCAAACCCCAGGAAATGCAGGAAGGACGGTTGCAACAGCTCCCATAACACACTTCTTCATGGAGCTGAGAGGGTGTATCCACCAAAATCCCCTTCAAACAACAACAACATTAATTCTAATGCTGGCGCAAATCAAAGTAAACTTCCTAGTGTCCAATCAGCGAGTAAGACCACTACTTTGTCATCTGTGAGTAATGTGAAAGGCCTCCTTCAGGTGACTGAATTACAGTTGAAGAGCTCCTCCGGTAAAGATACCACGGCTTTAGTTTTGTGTGATACCGCTTGCAGTAACTCTTGGTGTCCAATGATCTTGCAAATAGACTTGGTTTGCACGGTACAGCATTGAAATTAACAGTCAAGGGTATAAATACCGAGGAGGTCGTAGACACTAAGTTAGTTGAACTTATTGTAACACCACGCGACAACCAAACATTTGAACCATTTAAAGTCAGCCCTTACGTAAAGGAAAATTTGAATGTAGGCGCCGACGTCATTAACATTAAAGCACTTCAGGAAACATACCCGCACCTAGCAGTTCTAGACCCAGTTACATATTGCTATGGAAACATCGAGATGATACTTGGACAGGATGTGTATCATGCCATCCTCCCGTTAGAGTACTTCGCTGCCGACGAGAAGTCCTCGCCCTTCGCTGTTCGCTTGCCCATAGGTTGGGTTCTAAGCGGCCCTCTACCGTCGTCTTCAGGTTTAGTCTCGACTTGTTTCAAAGCCAATATGGAGCAGGATTTTGAACTCGCTAGTCAGGTAAAATCTTGGTACGACATGGAGTCGTACGGCGCACTTAAGCAAGTAGACCCACGATCCGCCTCGGATGCGCGTGCGCATGAAATTCTTGAAAACACCACCGTGCATAATGGAAAAAGGTACGATGTAGGAATGCTATGGGCTGAAGATAACATCAAACTGCCCAACAATTGTTTCTCAGCGCTTGTTCAATTAAAGTCTTTGGAAAAGCGGCTCACGAAAGATCAGACCTTAAGGGAAAAGTACTCGAGTACCATCAAAGAGGACTTAGACAAGGGCTATGTAGTAAGGGTCAAAGATGCTCATAAGGTGGAAAGTCGCTCGGAACGAGAGTGGTACCTACCACACCATCCGGTTGTTAACCCGAACAAGCCGGGCAAGGTTCGTAGGGTACTAAACGGAGCAGCTAAATTCCATGGCGCATCTCTTAAAAAGTCATTACTCACTGGACCTGACTTACTGCAAAACCTAATCTATGTACTCCTACGGTTCAGACAACATCAATTTGCAGTATCCGCCGACATCGAGGGAATGTTCCTCCAAGTTGGAGTGTTACCATGTGATCAACCATCATTGCACTTTTTGTGGCGGGAGGATCCCACATCAAATGTTGTGGTACACCAGTATACGCGCCACATCTTTGGGGCAAAAGATTCGCCCACCTGCGCCAACTACGCACTTCAGCGCACGGCACGCGATAATGCTAAGGAGTACCCAGAAGCTGCGAAAGCCGTCCTTGAGAACTTCTACATGGACGACTACTTGGACTCAGTGGAATCCCCCGAGAGGGCCCTCATTAGGACGAAGGAATTGGTACATCTTCTCCATCTAGGTGGGTTCAAGCTTACTAAGTTTGTAAGCAATGTACCAGATCTGGCTGACCGAATTGATGGGACTGCTCAATCCACTGAACCGAAGGTCATCGTTTCATCAAAGGAGGAATCAATGCACGTGCTTGGGCTTAAGTGGGATCACAACAACGATACTCTGGTTGTGAGTAGGGGTACTAACAGCACCATCACGAAAAGTTTAACACAGCGCTTGGTCTTAAGTCTTGTGTCAAAGGTCTACGACCCAATTGGTCTTGTCGCACCTTTCACTGTTGGTGCTCGGTTAATCTTGAAAGACATCTGGCGTGTCAATGGACAAAGTTGGGATGACGAGTTACCTAAGGACACAGTTGACAGATTCCTTGCCTGGTGTATTGAACTGCCGCGGTTAAATGAGATCACTATACCGAGAAGTTACTTCTCAGGACCATCCCAACATCTTGAACTCCACATGTTTGGTGATAGCTCGCAAGACGTATTCAGTGCAGTAGGATTTCTTAGGGCTCAAGTAACTTGCTCCTCCGGGGAGATTATAACAGAGCTGGCGTTTGTCTTGGGCAAGGCCCGTGTTGCACCTATGAAGGTAATGACAGTTCCTAAGTTGGAATTACAAGCCGCTCTCCTCGCTGCCCGTTTAAAAAGGGAAATCTGTCGAGCATTAACGGTTACTGTGGACAAAGTCTTTATGTGGACAGATAGTACCATCGTCTTGCAGTGGATAAACTCAACGAACAAACACCCCATCTTCATTGCAAATCGTGTTAGTGAAATCCTGGAGAACACCAGCGTTGACCAATGGAACCACGTCGCCACTTGTGATAATCCGGCAGATGCTGGCACGCGTGGCATGTCCGCTGAAGTTTTGCAATCAAGTAGCTGGGTGAGGGGTCCTGACTTCTTGAGAACTAAGCAATTCCCTTTTGTACCAAATACTGACGTCGTTGACAACATCAAGCTCGGCGTTGTAACTAAGGAACAAGATGATGACTCCATCTCATCTCTAGCCGCATCCGTAACCAAGCCCCCTAAGGAACAAAGCATCAATCTAATTCCGTTTGATAAGTTCAGTTCTTATCAAAAATTACTTCGTGTCACCGCATATGTGCTCCGTCTTTTACCATCTCATGAAAGTTACCGTACCGTAGACGGCAGCATAGCCGATCCTGTTGAGCTTGACGAAGCCGAGCGTCATCTCCAGTACTTGGTTCAGGAAGAGTCCTTTAGTACTGAAAGAAAGGATCTTCTTGACAACAAATCTGTCAAGAAGAGCAGCCGCATTGCTCAGTTTACTCCGTTTATTGGGCCTCATGGTCTCATCCGTTCTTCTGGTCGACTCCGACGGCTAGTGGAAATTGACTTCGACACTAAGCATCCTATCGTGCTAGATGCGCGTCATACTTTTGTTAAACTGTTTCTGCGGCATACTCATTTGAAGAACCATCATCAGGGCATTGATTACTTAAGGTCAAAGGTACAGGAACGTTATGCCATCCTAAAACTACGTTCCACACTGCGTTCCATCAAATCAAACTGCGTCTTGTGTAGAAAGTTCCGTGCAGCAACCATTCAACCTATCATGGCAGACCTCCCAAAGGAGAGGCTCGCATACCAGTCTCCTCCCTTTACCAACACCGGGGCTGATTACTTCGGCCCATTCTACGTCACAGTTCGTCGGACTACCGAGAAGAGGTGGGGATTTCTCTTCACTTGTCTCACTACTCGTGCTGTCCATGTTGAAGTTGTCACGTCCATGGACACTAGTTCTTGTGTAATGGGAGTGGAGCGGTTCGTCTCCCGTCGGGGTACTCCTGCTATGATTTGGTCGGATAATGGTACGAACTTCATTGGAGCGGAGAAAGAGCTCCGTGAATGTGTGGAAAAATGGAATACGCTTAACATTGCCACCGAACTTGCACATAAGGGCATTAAGTGGAGGTTCAATCCACCCAGTGCGCCACACCAAGGTGGCATCTGGGAGAGGTTAGTTCGGAGTTTTAAAAGAGTACTGTACACTATCCTCGGTACGCGTCGCCTCACAGATGAGGTGTTGAACACTACTTTTTGTCTGGTCGAATACGCACTAAACTCACGTCCCTTAACGCCCGTAAGCGCCGACCCGTCCGACCTATGCGCTATAACACCTAATCATTTTCTACTCTGTAACCAAGCAACCAGAATTCCGTCTGTCGTTGGCGTCGACGAGTTCGATCATCGTAAGCGATACGCCCGTGCACAGTCATACGCCAATGCAATTTGGGCACGTTGGCTCAAGGAGTATGTACCTGCGTTGAACCGTAGATCTAAGTGGCAGACGCCTGCCGAGCAGCACCTCAAGGTCGGTGATTTAGTTTGGATCGTTGAAGAAAGCAACCCTAGGGGTTACTATCCAACCGCTCGGATTGAGGAACTTCGGTACGGTTCCGACAGCGTCGCCCGCTCCGCCGTCTTACGCACGTCATCCGGATCGCTCGTCCGCCCACTCGTTAAGCTTGTACCGATCCTCCCAACATTTTCTTCCGGGCCGGAGGATGTTACCGCGTAAATGAACAATGCGCTATTTAAATAAAGCAGCGAGAAAACTATGACGTAATCTCTTAACCATGTAAGCCTTACAAAAAGATTAAATGCACACAAAATACGTTCTATTTGGCATAGAAAGCTCGGAAAAAGTTCGTTAAACATAATTTTCGTTGAGCCTACTAATATACTGAATCGATTGCGCTCTTTTAGGCTTAATATTTTTATGTTTCGAAAACGTATCGGTGACCAATCTGAGTCGAAAATCGACTCAGACAAAATACCTGCTAAAAAAGATCGAGCTAGATTTGCCGGGCCATTGAGAGGGGCTTTTTGGCCTTAATGCGTTATCAAATACAGTTGCCTAGTTGACTTATCGTGTAGCTTATTGAATTGAACGTATATCTTTGAACAAAAGAGTGTTTTCCGTCACCTTTATTCTAATCAAACCTACCCGCTTTTGAAATTGTCTCTGATCAGACTCAGGGGCCCATTATCAGTTTAAACAGCAATTTTGAGGTCGTTTTTTTACATAAAAGTGGTATAAAGCAAGTAGCTTGAAGAATGACCCAACGCAAATGTACCTAATACCAAAATATCTGTTTTGAACCCAACTATCTCGGTTAAATAAGAAAATTAAGGACAACTGTGTTAAAGATGTTTTCAGTCAGTTTTTGAAGGAGTTGCAGGTTTTAACGGCATCGGAGGTCAATAGCTCAGACGGTGGTGAATGTCAGAAAACGCGCATCAAGATTGAATGGCATTTAAAAGTAGTTTGAATTTAATATAATTAAATAATTGCTGTTTAACATTTCAATTATAAGCAATGGTTAATTTTCTCATTTGTTTCCAAAATTTGAATAGATGTCCCCGGTGGTTGCTTTTTCTTCATACCATCTCCGTCTCGATCGAAAAATGTTATATTATCTATGATAAAACGCAATAATTCTATTCCCATTTTTAGTTTGCAATCGTATGTTAAATTGTAAATATGTTTACCTCCTGTTATGTGGGTCTGTTTCTCAAACAATAAGCAATTGACTACCACACAACAGCCGAGATTACCTTGCAAGATTAGTAATCCCGCAATGATTTTTTTGAGTTGTGAAACCTTAAAATTAATAACCCGTCTAAAGTCACCTTCTAGAGCCGCGAAGGTCCTTTCAAATTTTATGGTCAACGAGTTTATAATCTTGCAAGGTTGCAAGAATCTTGCAAGGTTTGAGGCATTAGAGTTAGATATTTAATCAAAACAAACAAATGAAAAAAGACAATAAAAATCACCACCTTCTGAAATATTCAAAGATCATGTATAATTATAAAAATCAAAAACTAAAGTTTTATAAAACGTTAGAGCGCAGTATATGTGCAAACTATTGATGCAAACGTTTCAGCCACATTTTGCATGCAGAATTTGTTAGACAAATGAGAAACTTTAAATTTTTGATCATCAAATCTTCTAAGCACTTTGTTCCGAGTTTTTTAACCTATATATGAACATCCTAAGAACATCATGTTTCGACGAGAAATTTAAAGAAACAGCTGGACTATTTTGAAGGACATCCAAAGATTAGTTCTGATTAATACTCGTACCTGTATACATCTTGATCAAAAAAATTCTAGATTAGGTAAAAAAATTTCAAATTGCGGTAGGAAGTTAACCAAAAGCAATGCGAGAAATCTCGCTCGGAAAAGAAGCCTCCCAAATAGGAAAAATGATCTATTTTTTTGGGTTTATAATCTGTTAACAAAGTAAAAAACAATTCAGCCTTAGATATTTTTCATAAAACTCGATACGCTCAAAGATAGTCATTAATGTTTCTCTTAGGTCAAATCAAGGAATTGAGTAAAACTTTAAACCTTGTACGTTAGAAATATATGTAAAAGAATTGAAATTAATGATGACAAAAGACAACAAACATACTAACTGTCTCAAAAACAAAATGATCTCAAATTAAACACATGAAGTAATGGTAAAAGTGTAACGATACAATCTGAATGTAAACGGGGCAGTTTGGTAAAGTTGTTATGTTTATTTCAATTGAAATCAATGTTTTTGCCACTATTTTAATCTTGTGAACTTCTGTTTTTTTGCTTATTTTTAAGCAGAAAAATTCTCTCAAGCACTGCCCGAATCTATTCTGCCGAAAATTTAAAATTTGAAATGTCACAAAAAATAGGAACAACTTTTCTCCCAGTCTTTTACATCGTAAAATTGAGGAAGAGAAAACAAAACTAACGTTAACCTTTGTTGGTTAATAGAACTTCGATGAAACCACTAACTTCTTTTTCCTGACTAACGTTCAATTATCCAAAAAACGGAGCTCACCTTCTTCCATTATTTGGGTGCAAATGGTTTTTTGTATGATTTACTTTTCGTAAAAAAAGAATCAATTAATTTAAAAAAAAATTGTATATTTTAATCTGAATTGCTTGATCACCAACGAACCTGATCAGATAAATTACAGAGTGAGAATCAAGGAGAGGGAGAGTCGGAATAAGAGATAAGCGGTTAGAAAGTTCAATGAGCATCTTTATTCTGTTCTTTTTTTCTGATGTTAAAAATTGATGAATTTATCTATGATGGGTGCCGATATGGCGTTACTCATTTTTTTTTACAATTTTTGTTGTTATTACAAGAAAAGTTTAAAATGAGAGAGATCTAAGTTTGATATCAAGTCAATTCACACCTCATTTCTTAAATTTTTCCCTACTCAGTCATCTGCAATAGCCGAATTGGCTGAAAAAAGTTCAGCCGAAGATAATCCAAAATTGATAAATTATTTCGACATCCCAATGGCATCCCAATTGTAAAGGTTTGACGGACTAAATATGTTTTGACCAACCAGATTTGTCGAGCGATCGGAATTAACAGTCTTTTTTTATATTTCTTTGTCTGCTAAAAACCTGTTTCTCAATGTCCTTGGCCCTCGTTTGTCGTTTTTTTTGACAAGTACACGTAACAATTAGTTGTACATTAGTTGTACATTTCACGAAGGCCTGTAAATGAAATGCCCAATAAGATCGAAAACATATCAGCTGGTGACCAGACAACAGATAGAAAGGACAATAGATCGAAGAACAAAAAATTGGGACAGTAGGTCGATAATTAATCTTTATTCTCCTTATCCGAGATTAAGCGGTTTTTGTGAGTTAGCCGTGCCGTGGCATGAAATTAACGCAGTGGCTCGAGAGTCATGACCTGATTTAGCGGCCCGTGGACGTTGGTATGAACCAATCACAACCGGAGATTTTCGGTGTATTCTAAGTGAGTGCTTAAATCAGATTTAAACAGGCTGCTCGATTTTCTCAGGATTTTTCACGACCCACCATTTAAGATTAAAGTTGTAAGTGTGTGCGGAAAAGATTGACAATAGGCTAATTGAGTTCCAATTTGCTCCAAAATTGTATATAAAGTTTTCACATTTTCACAAAGCGTGTTTTTGTGGCTGGCTTAAAAACTTGGGAAAATCTTTTGTCACTCATTTCCACGCCATAATTCACTAGTTTACACACTATAAGTAACTCTTTCCATATATTTCGAATAACTACGATGGTGTGAATTAAACTGAAATTAAAGAAAGTCCAATTGGTGAATAATTTTAGAACCTCGTGACAAAATGTAAGCCCTTTCCACAATATAAGTAACTTATTTCCAAATTTTGCATAACTAAATTCCATCGTCGAAAATGGCATATGAACGTGAAAAGTGGGGACAAAAGTTTTGGTCACTCGTTTCCACAAAACGGAGAAAAAAATTGAAATAGCTTTTTGGGACAGTGGCCAAGTACTAATGTTTGTTAACTAAGCTGAACCCTAAATATGGTAAAAGTAAAAATAACTTAAAAAGCTTAGTTAAGGTAAGTCTGCCTTGCCTTAAGCTCACATTAACGTAAAGTTAAAGCAATCTTTACCTTCTCAAGTTGAAAACAAAAGTTGATCTTGTAAGATGTTATAAAGTTCTTACAAAACGCAATTAAACCTTACAAAATCTTACATAATCTTACAAAATCTTATTATTTAACTTAGTTAAGGCGAATTCAACTTCTTAAGTGTTTTTGACTGTTTCATAGAAACAAAATTTGATCTTGTAAGATACTATAAAGTTCTTACAAGACGCGATTAAACTTTACAAAATTCTTACAAGATTGATTTTTCTCTTACAAATTAATTACCTTTTTAAAGGCAAATTTCACTTCTTCAGTGTTTTTTTAACCAATTCCTGGAAAAAGAATGGGTTTGTGTGAACTTTACTTACACTGGTGACAACTTCTGAGAGAGTCCTCTTGTGTGTAGTGTGACAAATGAGAACAACTTCAGTGTGACAGAATGGGGCATATTTGCAGTAGCCCAGTCTGAACAACCCTGGAGCATGGGGCAAATGGGGCAGAGCCTACAATGAATCACATTTTTGATAATCTTGTCATAACCCGAGTCGGATTCAGATGTTAATCTTGCAAGATGAATGAAATTTAACCAAAACTCTGATTAAGACTTATGCCTAAATGAGAGTTATATAATAATAATAATAATAATAATAATAATAATGAATTTAACTAAACTTGGTTGCACCAAGCTTAGTACGTCCCTAACGGGGCTTGAATTTGGTTTCCCTCAAACACTGTCCATCCATATGGGTACAATTTGTAATTAAAATTCTTCTTAGCTAAATCAAATAGATATTCTTTGACTTCTTTTTTGAATTTGTGAGGACTTGAATATGGGTTATAGTTGGGAAAATCACGCGCCAGTGACATCGAATTGTTGAAGTTTGTAACTCGTTGGAAAAAATTTGATCGGCAACGCTGGCGATTACATTCGTTTGAGTATAAAAATATTTTCTCGTTTGATCGTGTTTTCGGATGTCCATTCCTTATTTGCCAAAATTGCTCTGCCTCAAGTGGAAGTATGACAACGACTTTTCAGAAACCTCATTATAGGAAGTTTTAATTTGATAATTTTTTGATAATATTAACATGTTTGTTAACAAACATGTTATAATTATCAAAAAACTATTAAATTAAAACTTCATATAGTGAGGTTTCTAAAAAATCGTAGTCATATAACTTTCATTTAATCAGAGTTTCGATCAAAATTCAGTCCTGATAAAGTTGCAGTCCCAAATATTTCTTACGCATAAAGAATTTTTGACGCATAAAGTGCTCGCTCAAAAATTTATGCTCCATAACACGAAAGTGCTATGATGAAGTTTTATCAACCCGGTAATTGACAAAACATACAAAAGCAAAAATTGACAAATATATACTCAATCACGACTACTTTGGAGAAATTTTTTCATGTTTTTCAACTTTTTTCTAAACACTGTGTGATATATATATAAGTATTTGTGTGTTATAAAGTGCTTCTGAAATTATTATATTCGATTTTTTCAGAGCTAGCGCCCCTTAAATTTTTATAATTATTATTAGTCTCATTCAGAGACCCAAAAAACACATGTGAACTGCAAAAGATTTTTAAACTGGAGGTACCCCGAAGTAAAATTAAGTGTAACCTTTGTCTGCAAAGTGAGACGTTCAGTCTGTTTTTTTTGTATACAGAAAAACATTGCCTGAACTGAAAAAAAAAGGTTTAATTCAATAAAGTGCATAAGCTGACATATTCATTCAAAATTCATTTGAACTGAACTTCATTTTTCTAATCATCCATAAAATATGCAATTCTTAGATAAAATTTTAACAATAACAAGCAGTTCATCATCCATCAATAATTGTATTTTATAATTCGTGTTGAGAAATAAGTTATAATAAATTATATAAAAAATTGTCATGACTATTCTTCAGTTGTTTCAACTTTTCCATTTTGGGCAAGCCTGCTGACTGCAACTGACCAACTAGTTGGGTGCCGTTTTCTGTTGTCAGTGAGTAGAATTGTTCGCTTCAATGTCTTTCTCACCAATTCAGAGAATCCACCAAATGCTTCAAATGCCATGGGATTAAATTAAACAACTATGTTGGCATATTGATGGGAATACTGCTCAAACTTACTTTTTTCAGCCACTCTCAGGATAGGATAAAACCAGACTACCTCGCGTTTTAAATAATACTGAGCTGCACGGGGGAGGAAACTGTTACATCCAGAGCCGATGGTTGTCTAACAAGGTAATTACACAACACCAGGTCAAGAACTTGTTTCTGGTATCAGGTTTTTCAGCTCGCAAACTGGCGACAGGTTGGCAGGGCTGCAAACAGACAAAATTTTGTCCCCTAGCCAGTAGCGCCCCAAAATCATGTTGCTCCGCCCATGGTATGTAACAGCTTGGTCACAGAGTATTCAATGATCCTCTTTTACAATAATGTCATTTCCTTTCTTTTTCATACTTGGGAGCGCCCCGCCTGTGCCTCACAGCTGCACGAAACTCGTTGGACAAGAGATGGAGGCCTTGAGTGGGATGAGAGCTGCCGGTAACCAGGCTACTGAATGAGTGAGAGAGAGAGAAAGTGACAATAAGCGAGCGTTTTCCCTATCGGATAATTGGTTTTTAATTAATTTAAGGAGAGTGAATTCATCGAGGACTTTCTGTTTTTTGCTTAGAGTAAGCTGCAATACTTACTAACCATTTAGTTCATCAATCATTTTGGTGTAGGTGTTGTCTGCTGTAAAACTTTGGCCTGATATAAGTTCTGTCAATGTAGCAGACTGCGATACCGAAATATTATATGATGCCTTTATCTGGTCAGACGCCTGACTGACTAAAATTCCAGTCCTATTGATAGGCAAACGCGCCTGATGCCATGACTCATTGGACAAGAAATTACCCAGTATATTCTCGAAAGTTGCCTGTTGAAGAGAGTCAATTTTCTCAAAATGTTTACGGCTTAATCTGATGGTGTATTGCAGCGCAGTGAATACACAATCTTTGGTGCACCCAACCAGCTACGTAGAATGCCAATAGCACACTTTGGCTTGTTTATGTACTCCAGGTTCTCCAAATTTTTTTTGATCTTTTGAACACGCGTCTGTAACGAGGAAGCAACAAATCGGGGGGAGCCAACGGAAGCACTCAGTACTTCACCTCCCTCTTTACTGTTTTTTTTAATTCTCCTTACAACCGTGTTCAGAGTTCCGTTTGACCAGACATAAAGTTTGACTGGTATGCTCAAGTTACCCTCCAATGACCTCAACTTTATGAGAACTAAAACGATAACTATTCAAATGCTTTCAATAAAAGTCAACTTACTTTCACATCACCTTCGAAACCTTCATATGTGTAAACTAAGATCAAATGTTTTGTAAATTTAACATATCGTTGAAAATTTTAAATAAGCAATTCGTCATGATCTTTGACAAAACCATCAACCGACAAACCAAACAATTGGCGTTTTCAAAAAATTCCTGACCAGTTAAACCTGGTTCGTTTTGTTTTTTATTAAAATGTCGTCACTTGAGTTTAGCTGCAGTACTTTTAATACTGTGAATTAAAAAGCAAATTAAATCAAACTGACATTGAGATATAAAGGATGATAAAAGTCAATCGAAAATGAAAACTGGCAAGCAAGAAAATGTGCATAGAAAACACAGGACATGAAAAACTTATTCAGACTTTGTTTGAGAGCAACTAATGAACAGCGTAAATAACATAACAACTAAGATTTTGTAGCATTTTCTCATCGCGAAGTTGCTACCGCGAAGTGGTGTTCAAAATGAAAGTTGATTATGATAGCTTGTTTATGTCTCATGCGGACTGAGGCAAAAAAAATGTCATTTAAAATTGGTATTAGCATGAGAGTCTCATTTTAGGACTAAGTAATTTTTCCGTAACAGAAAAAAAAATAGAGTATCCAAGAGCAAGTTTTTGAGAAATTGAAAGATGGTAAGTTTAAATAAAATTTCCTCAGTTGGAGACAGTCTTCAGTACTCATCAAAAATTTTTTGTTTTTTAATAAATCTTGTAGTTTAATGGATGAAGGCTTAATTTCAAACAAGCAATTGTTTGTTCCTGTTCCCTATATGTCCATATTACTTTTCACTTTTCTGTCTAATTTTGTCATCACGGGTAAGCGAAAAAAGATGTATTTACATACCTCAATTTTCATTTATGATTTCATGGTTGTATAAAACCGAAAAAAGTAGAAATAATTGCTGAAATTGTCTTAAATGCCCAAAAGTTTATGCTTCAAACACTTCTTTCGAAAGTGCAAATTGTTTTTGTAGTGCAATTTTAGACGCAAAGGGCTTTATTTCTTCTTATTTTGGTCTGATATTTCCTCAAAAAAAGTTGAAAATTTTTGGAACAAAAAAATGGAGCTGGCACAGAAATATCAGAAATTTTCGAAAAATGTGGTGTTGCGGCTGCTCAAGAATCTCAGCGGAACCGATATATCACAGCCTGGTTCTCGAGTTTTACGCCGGCCTGGTTCTTCACTGGGTTCGATTGACTAACGATCTCGCAGAAATAATTAGTCGCTCGGACGTATTTAAAGGACTGTAACTTTAATTTTGTTGATTGAAGTTAAGAAAATCTTTAGTGATAATCTATGTTCAATCGCGTGCTGAAGTTTGTAAGGCTTCAGCCAGTAGCTAGTATTGTTGCAAACTCCTCGTCAAGTAAGCTCAACTAACATAGAACTTGCAAGATCTTAAGATCTAGCATAACTTAGCAACAAAGACTAAAATTGTTAAGAATCAAATTTTAGTCTATCTGAGAGCCAACTGCTCTTGGTACAGTCTCTAATGGTTCTAAATACAATACGGTTTGAATAATCAAACAATTGGGTTAAAGTAAATAATCAAATTTTTATCATTTATAACATCATCGCTACTTGTTTCTGATTGGTTAATCAAGAAAATGATTTAGGTCATTGTTTACATAGTAAATGTCAAATTACTGCAACATTTACTTTTGTTGACATAAGCACGGATGGTTATTACGTAGCTCTAAATGCCTCAAATGTACGGTATTTCACCTTTAATGATCATCTAAAGAATCATAAATAAACAACTTAAGAAATTTAACAATAAATAACAAAATATCGAAAAATGCCAATTTTGCACCATTTAAGTGCCAATAGCCACACTTGTGGGTCTGATGGAATAACGTTCGTTGGGTCCATGAATAGTTTAGTGGTAACCCTAACCGTCAGCCATAACCTCGGGTTGCTCGGGTTTTGCCTTCCCAAAATCGGGGGGTGTACAGATTTTCGGTCCCAACTTGTAAAATTTTTCATTTTTGACCATTTTTGAGTTTTGACAAATTCTAAGTTTTTTCAGTTTCAAAAGTTATTTCGCGCTGTCCGATGGCTTCTCTAGCTGATTTGAAGTGGCGCCAACATCTGGGAACAAATTCTTTTCACTGGATGTGGGATCAATAATTATCACCAAGAATTTCATCCTAAAAATGTACCTTAAAATATCATAATAATCAATAATGGCTACCCAGGCACCTATAAGAATAATGACAAAGTTTGTACACGTCGTATAGATTTTATGGACACGTGCATCGGATTATAATGGTCTTACAATATTTCTCCTGGTTTCTGTTTTACGAAGTTGTAATGGTTAGTCAAAATGTAATAATTTTTTTGTAATAGCAAGGGTGTTATTATAAAATTTTCTAGCTTGAATAATTATGAAATAGAGAAAAAGTACCTCTTCTAATTTTCCGCATTGTCAGTTAGTTCAAAACCATGGAAAATGTTTTGTATTTTTACTTAAAACACTCACGTGCACATTTTAAAATGCCGAAAGTCTGCAGTGCCAGAAGTTCCTACTTAGCCAGAGGTTGACCTCCGTTGACTTTTGTCATTTTAAAACGTGCGCGTTTCGTGTTTTAAGCATGGTTAAGTGACTCTGCAGAAGTCACTTCGAAATTCTGACTGAATATCTCGAACCGCTTCGTAAATAAACGCGATAAACGCCAGAAGTTCTCAGTGACTTCAAACAGAGTCACTTAACCGTTACTTACTTGCTATAGGATCAATATTGTCTTTTAAGTGTGTTCATTATTTCAGGTATCTTGAAATACTATATTTCAACCGGTTTTTTAAAAAGAAAATTACTATAGAAAATTCTAAAACAAATTTGCCTATTTATGTCTAGCAGGCACGTCACTGCCCCCCCCCCCTCCTACTGGACATATAACCCGAACTTTTACGCACCCAGGTAAACGTGCGATATATTAAATTGTAACCTGGTATATCACTTATACTACATGTCATTTGTAATTGGGGGGTCAAAAACGTTACTAGCAGCGGGGCGGGGGAGCAGAAACAAATCAATTTGTTATTGTTTTTTGCTTTTGCTTACCTGTTCCAGACTCATCCATTCTGTCATGTGGGCATTTGAGTCATTGTTGGCCTGGTTGCTGTTCCACTGCTCCTCCTCAAACCTACGCAAAGTAGTCTTCGGTTGACCAGAGTCGAGGAACCCCCCCAAATAATTCAACACTTTCTTCGGGATTTTCTTATTAGACATTGAGTACATGTAAGGTTGACGACTCATAATGACAAGTTCTTTTTATAAAATAAGCCCGGGTTGACAAATTTTAGCGTCTATTTGAAAATATGGTGTAAAAATCGACGGGTATACTCTCGCCCCCACCCCCCACTACATAGTTGACCACTTTGGGGAGGGGAGGGGGATATATTTTAGAGTTGGAATTTTATAGTTTAGTTCCTTGTACATCTTGTATAGTTAACAAAGAATCAATCATACACTATCCTTATAAACAAAAATAACTATGATTGTCAACCCGGGTAGATTTTCAAACTACTTTTTGAGGTTATTTAGTAATCAAATCAATTTTTCGCGATCTAATTAAACCGTCTGTATGCGTGATATAACCAACGTTGCTCGTTATAAATAAGGGAAAATAAATTAGTTATTCACTTAAAAAACTGAAATTCAGTGCAGTTAGGTTGAACTAATGACAAGAAAAATTTTAAAGAAAAACTACAGAATATTTTCTGTTATTCTTAGATTTCAAATTAATTATGGGGTCAGTTAAATTTTTTTCAATAAGACGAAAATTTAGTTTATGTTTAATCTGTTCGATAAAAATTTTTGAACAAAATTATTGTTTCAAATGATAATAACTAAAGCTTAAATGATTATCTAAGGTACCTATTTTTGATTAAAACAATCAGTTGATTAATGGAAAAACAACAAATATAAAAGCTGCGGCACTTTAAGAACTGCTTGACAAAAAAGGGGCAAAAGTATGCACTTAAAGTGATAAAAAGAGCAAAAATAAAATCTTAAGCTAATGGAAAACACTTAAAATTAGGAGGAGGAGTTTTTTAAAACACTACTTTAGGGTTGAATAGGATTTTAGAGGTTTTAGCTAAAAATCGATTGGAATTAGCTAGGAGTTTGATTAAAAAGACGTGCTAAGACAATTTTCTGAGGGAAAGTTACGAAACAAATGAACAAATAATTGCACAAATAGGGAGCAACCTTGTTTATGAACAAGCAACCGTATTTTTGAACAACTTTTCGGTTTTTAAACCGTGAAAATGATTTTCCCTAGAAAAAACAGAAGTCTGATCAAATCCCAACATATAATCCAAGAGTTTGCAAGACCACCAGACTGAGGGCAAAAACTCCACCTCCAAACAAATAGTGAAATTAACCAAAAAGAGGAAAACTGATGAGAGAAAAAACAAAACACTAATCAGAGAAAAAAGTAGATAAAATTCATCAAACCTGGCTCTAATGAGTTAAAACGATCCAGAAGAAAGATAACAGAAGAAAAGAGCCAAAAAAACTTTTTCCCGTTTTTCTAACAGCTAAAGAGATAAGACTAATAAATTTAAAAGTAACAGAAAATTACTTTACCTTTTTGGGCGTTTTTGATGCTAAAATCTTGGAAGTTGAGTTGATTGTTTCTAAGCAAAGCTAACATATGCAATTCCAATAAATGATAAATTTCAACAGTGAAAGAAACACAAGGAGAAAGTAAAGTATTCAAAGGCTGAAAAAAATACTGAAAATAAATGTCAGACGGTTGAAAGTTCATGATGTATTCAAGAAAGAACATTTCTAAAGGAAGCTAATTTTTTTTATAAAAATACACGAGAACTACAAGACAAAAAGACAAAAATTGAGACAACTAAGAGACAAACATCGATAATGGAAAACATCAATATAAATTTCACAAAACTATTATAAGTTTTATCAATAAGTTTGTGAAAACGAAAAAGGAAATCTATCAAATATTTGCCAAACGATACATCAGAAAGTTAATACAAACTTTGATTATCATTGAAACCGAAAACAGCCCGCACTTTGTTTCTTAACCTTTTGAAGTTAGTTTCCAAATAGTTTAAAGTTGCTGCTCGAGAGCTCCAAAATTAAAACGAACCAGGTTTACAAAAACAACCGATAATCCAAACGAAAGTGGAGGAGAGCACTTAAAGTACTGAGAACTAATCATTTCGATAACAAAATTGAAACAAAGAGCTGAATCAAACGTCAATCAAATCGGAAAAAAATTGTTAATTTTGCCTTGGGCTTACAATTTCCAACAATTTTGAACAATTTGCACTAATTCAAAAACTAAAGTAGCCTCAGAGACAAAACGGAATTTTAACGCCAATGATTTTTTAAAACTGATTCATGACCTTAGTAAATTTAGAGCCAGGCTTAGAAACCACTAATTGTTTTTAATGACCAAAGGTGGCTATCTTAGCCCAACAGCAATTTAATTTGCAGAAATTTTGGGTCTTTCCCATTTTAACCCCCCCCCCCTCGTTATGGTTTAATTACCATGATTAGGTTAACTGACAGGGGGTATAGGTAGGTTATCTGACCACTAAGCTTGTGGGGCTATAGTGGGAAAGACTCGAATTTTTGTTAAATTTGTCATAATAAATGATGCTGAAGCTATTATTAGAAAGTGCTAATTTAAGCATTTTTAAAATTAATGTTGTATCACCTCATGGAAAAGTGGAAACCAGCTAAACAAGCAAAGCCACAAGACACCGCCAACTATCTGCAAATTTGATTTTTGCTTTTTGTCTTTGCAATTTGACTTTTTGTATCTTAGACTTGTTTTTACAGTCTTATTTTCGTGTCTACAGTCTTATTTTTGTTTTTCTTGACTTATCTTATCCCATGCAAAATAAAAAGCATGTGAAGTCATCAAATAACAAACAAGTTCTGAAACTGATTTGTTTATCATAACAATGCTGCACCCCCTTCAATTGAAAATTTTAAATAAAAAACTTAAATTTAGTTGGTGATTGCAAAAGTCAAGTTTTGGTTGATATGAGTCAAGAGGGACAAATTTACCATTCCCTCGCAAATTAAAAACGTGAAAGATTATATATATATATATATATATATATATATATATATTTATATATATATATACATACATACATATTTATATATATATATATATATAAATGTATAATATATATATATATATATATATATATATATATACATATATATATATATATATATATATATATATATATATATATATATATATATTAGCGGAAGCGGGGATAAAAATTTTTAACCAAAAAAATGCTCTCTAAAGATGTACCTGTTCATTTGAATTCATTGAGAGAAGAAGAGATAAAAGCATATTTTACTGCATTAGTTATTGGTAAGAACAAAAAGCAGTTTTTTGGAACCCTTACAGAAGTTAATCATTTCAATGAATGAAAAAGTTCTCTAATTTTTACAATGTTATGTTGGGCAAAATAAAATGGCCAAAAATGTACCTGGTCAAAGTTATAAAAAACTTTCATTTTTGTACTCTCTGTCAAAAACTATTCCCAACTTGTTGAAAGCAATATTGAGCAATCCAGAATTTGAAACAAACAAAAATGTTAACAAAATCAATCAATTAATACAAAGTACACCAGGTGCCCAGTACCATCTAGAGATTAGCAATGCAGGCTTTTTCTAAATAATCAAAAAATTGAATGTTTTAGAGAACAATGCACAAAAGTTGAAATTTTTTGGATGTAAGCCTTAGATTTCTTATAGGTCATTGTCTAATTTCACGGAAGTTATAGAGCAAAAGAGACAAAAATGACATTTTGTCGCACGAGATTATTACTAATAGCCAATTTCGATGAAAAAAATGATCGCCAAAATATGCAGGAGATACGTTTTCATATATAGTGCATTTCATCTAAAATTAGAATGGTACAAAAAATAAAAAACCAGTTTTTCACAATTCTGCGCACAAGGACTTTAAAAATATCAAATGAACAGGGACGAGTTGGAATTGGATAAAGATTTGAAAAATTAGAAATTAAAACTACTTGAGCCCGGATCACTCCATATAAAAACTATTACAAATCCCTGCGCCAGTCAATTTTTTGCACACAGAAACCATAACATTAGTTGGTTTTAAAACTATAAGTGACTAACTATCCAAAATAATGTTAAAACACAAGTTTTTCAGACAATTTTATACGAAAAATTTTATTAGACTACAAAACAGTTTCGCTTCGGAAACCCTCAAGCAAACCTCCAGTCATTTTTGCTTGAAAAAGTGCATTAAAACAAGTAACACGACAGATAAACTCGGAGTTGACAAATAAAACTGGTAGAAGACTGGATTATCGTAAAAACTCAAAAAATTTGACAGGTATCAAAAATTGCTCAAATATTATTTGAAGACCAAAATAGTGTTCGTGCAAAAAACTAATCAAGCTGACTAATTCAATTTTTTTATTATAACATGGTAAATCAGAATGGCTGATGAATACGTGATCGGCAAGACATTAGAAACTGTCGGCTATGGTTAAAAGAGTTAATGCGGGACAATAAAGTAAAGATTAGGAAAAATAATGTCAAAAACTTGCTTAAAAAAACGTGAGTCAATTCCTTGAAAGGCGCCATTGAAAAAAAGATTATCTGCCGCCAGCAGATATCGGGTTTTTGCCAGTAAAAATTAATCAAGTATATAGCCGTAAGTATTATCTCATAATGAAAAAAAGTTGTTTTTTTTTTAAATTAAAAGTTGATTAATTGTCTAAAATGCACAATCATATTGTTAATTTATACGGCACATTAACGCAATGCTATTCTTATCAACATACAAAGTAATTACTCCGCGAGTTTGCAAGTATTTCAGTCTTGTTTATGTGACCATTGAAATTGTTTGTGCTCTAATTCTGGTCTGTTAAATGTTAACCGCGCACTAAACGACAGATCGCAACCTTCGAATCTTTTTCTTGCATTTCCATGTTCTGCCACCAAATTCTAATTTCTGGAAGACAGTGGTTAACTGCCTGTTTAGAAATTTGATTCCAATTTTTGCAGAAAATAGTTGTGCAGTCAAAAATACCGTGGTACCTTCCGCCCATCCGGTGTTATGCGGCCAACGAGCCAAAGTTTACAAATGTGGACAAAGTTTGAGGTGAATTCTGACAAGCAGTGATTTTGAATTTTCATTATATGCAGTGTTTGATGTAGTTTTTAAAATCTTTAAAAAAATCTCTCCACACGCGCTCACAATTCTAATCTTAAAACGTGTGGGCCGTGAAAAAGCCCGACAAAATCGATTCAATATACTCAATTTTTGTACATTAGTAGTATAAAAAGCTGACTAGAACCACACCGGGGGGGACATTATGTATTAAGATAGGGAATGCAGAAATTGTCCCCCTAGGGGGGACACTTAGGGGGACATTTAACGCAAATTCGCAGTAAATGTCCCCCTAAGTGCCCCCCTAGGGGACAGTTTCTGCATTCCCTATCTTAATACATAATGTCCCCCCCCGTTGTGGTTCTGATCAGCTCCTATTTTTTTTTCTGAAAAAAAAAATTGTATTTCATAAAAATTTGTTGTTTTTGTCTCTAAAAGATGTGAACTAGTTTGAAACATGTTCTGTGAGTAAAAAAGTAGTCGGAAACACCTTTTTCGAAAATTGAGTTTTTTATCCCATCGGGGGACAATAACTTATAAAATTTTTTGAAAAATGGCGCCTAAAAAATTGTTCTTGATTTTTTGGCTTTAATCAATGTGAAATATTGTGAAACATGTCTTGTGAGTGAAAAAAAATGTCGGAAACACTTTTTTCGAAAAATGAAATTTTGGTCCCATAGGGGGACAATAACTTGTAAAATTTTTTGAAAAATGGCGCCTAAAAAATTGTTCTTGATTTTTTGGCTTTAATCAATGTGAAATGTTGTGGAACATGTTTTGTGAGTGAAAAAAAATGTCGGAAACACTTTTTCGAAAAATGAAATTTTGGTCCTATAGGGGGACAATAACTTGTAAAATTTTTTGAAAAATGGGACCTAAAAAATTTTCCTTGATTTTTTGGCTTTAATCAATGTGAAATGTTGTGAAACATGTTTTGTGAGTGAAAAAAGTTGTCTGAAACACTTTTTTCGAAAATCGAAATTTTGGTCCCATAGGGGGACAATAACTTGTAAAAATTTTTGCAAAATGGGGTCTAAAAAATTTGTGTCAATTTTTTGGCTTTAATCAATGTGAAATGTTATTAAAATGGGGTCCAAAACTTTTCAACGCTATTTCACTTTTAATGAATATGAGAAGTTGTGAAACACGTTTGGTGTGATAAACAACAACATTCATCTTACCACCACACCCCAAACACTCCGCTAAACATCAGCCAATTACAATTACCACAAACATACACCACAATGCATGCATACTTACATACATATATACATACATACATACATTCATTCATACATATATACGTACATACATACACGCATACATATATACTTACATACATACATTCATACACATACATACATAAATATACACATTGATTAAAAAAACCAGAGTTGTACAAGGATATAATTTTTCACCTAATTATGTGTACAATTATGGTCATAATCACTTATGTCCATAAATGTACACATAAATGGGACAAAAACAAAAAAATAATAACTAACCTGTTAGTAGATGTATAAAATCATTAGTGATATATTGAGTAGAGAGTCATCGGATCATGCCCAAACATGTTCAGGGTCACAAAACTTTCCAAAATAAATTGACCAATCGGAGTGCTTGATTTATTATTCAAGTTGACAACCAATCAGAATTGAAAGATTTATAAACAAAAACTCTAAACGCTCACGTTCAGTAAACAGTATATAATGAACACAATAGGAACAAAAGACATCAGCCTCATTCATGAGAAAGTTTTATCACTGAGAGGTAACATAAATTTTACACACATATCTGATCGACAATTATATTTCGTAGCTGCTTGTTCTTTGTTAGATCCAGAAGTTGACGGAGAAATAGCACTTAAATTTAGACCCTATGGTGGTTTCATTGGAATTGATAATTCAAGACTAGATCCCTTATTGAAACGGAGCAAAGTGCTACGACTTCATGCTGCACTGCATGACGCCGCTGGATTTATAAAAGATTGCCGAAACAAAGGCCCTGGATATGTTTACGCTTTCCGTTACTCACCAGTAAACAATTGTCTTTTTGGACACCTGACAGGAATTTTATTCATTCTATCAGTGAAAATTTTTCATTCACAATTGTTTCGTGAATTGGAAAGTTAGAAAATTTTGGCAGCAAAACCACAAATGTTATTGTCCTCGATCTCGAAGGTTTCAACCTCAAGTCACTTGGATTTATTATTAAAGAACTCAGTTTGTGTTCCAGTTACAACGATACAATATTTTTCAAACCGCCGCTTAAATTCGCTGATTTACCCGCACACGATAGACAAACTGTTATTTGGCTGACCAATAACCTACACGGTCTTGATTGGGACGAAGGTGATATACCTTACTGTGATTTGAAAACAATCTGTCTGAGTTTCAGTTTCCGATTCATACGGAAAAACTTTTTTGCCAAAGGCATTGAAAAG
Organism: Convolutriloba macropyga; assembly: GCF_964194025.1. Taxonomy (NCBI): domain Eukaryota; kingdom Metazoa; phylum Xenacoelomorpha; order Acoela; family Convolutidae; genus Convolutriloba; species Convolutriloba macropyga. The sequence continues at coordinate 41,635,364 of NC_134481.1, read as the reverse complement.
TGTGAGCTGCTCAGTAGGCTTTTACAAAAAACTGTTTATAATCTGGAAGATCTAAATTGCCCCCGAATCTCAGAGATAATATCAGAAGAACAAGTTCCCTCCTGTTACCATCATTCAAACTTTCGTTCAATAAACGATCAATTATCAAACCACTGCGCGGAACGTAAAGCAAGAATATTTTCACAGTGGACACAAAGTGATGCACAGAGAAGACACAGCAACTTTAACAACTTATCTGTCAGACAACTTGAAGATATTCACTTGCTTGACTCCACTTGACGATCAGCCGATTGTAATATTCAACAGAGTTCAGTATCCTTCTCCACCAATACAGAATAATTTTTCAAGTGATCAACAGAACCGAGCGAACTATCTCAAAATCAAGCCAAACACAGCACAACAACCGCGTTACAACTCGCTTTATAGTGCAGCAGCAAAGCGTTATTTTGCAACCATTACTCTTTCTCCCGACGAGCTAGACAGCTTTAGGGCTTTCCTGCCCGTGATAGATAATTTCTATCACTTCCAACTGTACGTAAAAACTAAACAAAGAGCTCGAGAACATCGGAATCAGTTCAATTCTGGCTATGAACAAAACAAACCAGTAGCCTATGCAGTCCCCCAAAGAGCAGCGAATCCCACGTTGGAAGCAATGGGCGGACAAAAAGTTCCTCAATTTAGATTGAAAAAAACACCACCAGAACGTGAGCTATCACTTATTGAGATGCCGAATGAGTTGCAATTATATGTCTTGGAGCACCCCGAAGTTGAAAAAGTCTTCAGTCAACCATCGTTTGAGGAAAATGACTCATCAACCGTTTGTTATAAACTAGAGATAAAAAGTCGTATTAAAGGTTTCAATTTGTTTGAGTTCTGGTACACGAAACAGTTGCCCAGTAAATAATTCAAAAATTTAACATTTTATTTGATCCTTGTTTCAATTCACTTTTCATTTAATTATTTTTCTCCAATGAATCAAAGAGACGAGGCTGACGCCGGTATCAGTAATTTAGTCTTTGATGTGAACAACAAGGAGAAGCCCCCATGGCGTTGTTGTTCAAATTCAACAGTGCCAAGGTCCGAAGTAATATTTTTTGTTCAAGTTAGTATCATTGTCTTAATGATCATTCTTTGCTTCTCTATGCTCTTTCTATTATCAGAAAGCTGTGAAGAGAAATCAATTTGGATTGCTCTCTTATCGAGTTTAGTTGGTTACATTTTACCTAAAACCAAACTATGAACAAAGTTATTCTTACACATGACAGGGTATTCATGTCTATTGTAGGACCAAGTGGTTGTGGTAAAACAGAACTCTTGTTTCGGATGCTAAAAGGTTCGACCTTTTATCCACGTTTTGAGAAAATTTATTATTTTTACAAAGAATTCCAACCACTTTTCAAAGATATGCAACAAGTTATACCAGGGATTGAGTTTCTAAAATACTCAGGCTTTGATATAACAAAAATCTATCACATTGTCTGCTTATCTATGACGATTCATGTGAAGAAATCTTCAACGATAAAAAATTTGTAAAAATAGCTACCTCAGGACGTCATCGCAAATTACATGTTATATACGTCAAGCATAATTTGTTCCATCAAAGCAAATGGTCCAGAACCATTGATCTGAATACAACACACATAATATTATTCAAGTCGCTTCGTGACATTCAACAAATTGAATATCTTGGAAAACAGTTGAATTGTCTCCAACTGATAAAAGAAGCATAAAAACTAGCAACTGAGGAGCCCTTTGGACATTTTATTATTGATCTCGATCCCAAAACCAGTCAGGGTTTACGATTTGCGTCACATATTATTGGACCTAATCCTTCAATTTTTTACATTCCTTCGGAGGAAGCCGTTGTTACACCAAATACGAATGAAAAGGAAACATTTGCTTATGCTCAAGCAATGGGCAAATAGCACAAACAAGAACTCCAACATTGAATCCGAGTTACTTAAAGACGGCGACTTCATTTGGTTTCTGAGTGACTGTGTGATGAACGTACTCTCTGGAGTTGTTCCAGTCAATAAAAAAGAACTAAAAAAATTTGAAAAAACTCTGCGTCAACTTTGGAACAGGAAAGTAGGGAAAACTGAACGGTTAAAAATAATTCGATCTCCCTCGGGCAATAATCTCATTCAACTCATAGCATTACCCTGCTTTGCATATCTAGAACAAAATGCATACTGAAGAGTTTGTGTTAATACCTAAACTGATGTATACAAGAGAACAACCTCATGTCTCTCAATTACTCAGCAACAAAAATATTCACAATCCAGCCAAGCAGATATCACTTCTCCAGAGAAACAAGTCACCATCAGCTCCTTCTGCCTCGCAACAGGATACAGAACAACAAACTGACGCTTCAGTGGATGATAGAAGTACAATAAACGAGTCTATGGCAAAACCATTTACGACAGACAACACATCGACTATCAAAAAAGGAGTGCTGAATGATATTAGAATCTTGAAGGGGATTAAGTTTGAAAGAGCGAATACAATACTGGACATAATAGAGGAATCAGATTCTGTTTCCTTGGACTCATCAAAGAGATTGCTTATTAATGGTACAAATACAGAAGTTCTTGCTGCTACGTTTCTTTACAATCTACAGCAAACCACTTGCAAACTATCTTTCGAACAGTTCAGTGTATTAACGCATCTCGATATTGGTTCGCATTTGACTTGTAACACATACGCCAAAAAGTTTCTAAATTTATCATCTGAAGAGAGACTGCAATTTTTGGAATATGAGTCGGACAAAAAAGTTGCTTCAAAATCCCAGCGAAAGAAAACAAAAGCTTCTGACAACGACCAGAGAAACTTTGAAGAGGCAGAAAAAGAAATCAAACCAACCAGCCCCTGGAAGAATTACTTCCTATCAAGTTAAACAGTTAGAGAAATTGTACAATAAAGGCAGTGCTGCATTTGGTAGCATTGCAAACTTGAAGAAGGCTAGCGGTTTCACCAGAGACAAAATTGTTCGCTATCTTCAGTCGAAAGCCCCGTACACAAAATACAGACAATTCAGGAAAAGTTTTCCCCGACTGAAAGCTGTTGCATATAGAATAAATGAAATCTGGTCTGTCGATGTTGCGTATATGGATAAAGTTGCCCAACACAACAACGGTGTAAAATACTTGTTAGTGGCTGTGGATGTTTTATCACGTTACTTACGAGTTCAACCAATGAAAGCTTTATGTGCAAAAGATGCTGTTGAAGCGTTCAAAAAAATGATCAAGAAGAAACAACCAGAAAAAGTATGGACAGACAAGGGATCAGAGTTCAAAGGAGATTTCAAAAAATTTTGTGAAAAGAAAGGAATTCATTTATATACAACAGAAAGCGAAACCAAGTCGGCATTTGCAGAGAGGAACATTCGATCGCTTAAAAACATCATTTACAAATATTTGGAAGAAAAGTGGACTTGGACATATATTGAAGATTTACCCAAGTTTGTAAATACTATAAACAGTCGTGTTAACCGGGTAACCCATTTAGCACCTGATAAAGTTTTCAAAAAACATGAACCAATTTTAATATCATTAGCAATCAACACAACAAAGTACAAACCAAAATACGAAAAAGGAGACCTTGTTAGGATTGCAAAGCACGACGAAAAATTCAAAAAGGTTATAAACAAAATTATACAGACGAAGTTTTTACGATATTCAAAATTGCTACCGTGAGTCCACCAACGTACAATCTTATAGATGCAAACAACGTTATAATTGAAGGTAAATTTTATGAACCGGAATTAGTCCAAGTAAACGTGTTAGTTACTGCAGATGAAGAAAATGAATCCCGCCAAAGAATTCACAATCGATCTAATATCCAACGCATCAATGGAAGTTTTTGGTGAAAACACAATGGCAAAATTCCGTAACCAGTTATCTCAACCACTTATTTTGGATGGAGAATGGCAAGTAGCTTTATCTTCAATATCCTTCCCATCAAACATCAACAACGTCAATTCAAACGGGTTAGTTGTTTATAAAAACTCGGGAGTGGAACTCGACGCCTCAAATAATCGCAGTGGACACCTAAGAAAAATTCGCAAAGGCATTTACAGTAGCTTGGATCAACTAATGGATGAAATCAGGCGAATTGCTCAGTTTAAACAATTTGATTTTACTTTTGACAAAATTACTCATAAACTGGTTTTACAATTCGGAGCGAATGAGGGTTTTTCATTTGAAAACGAAGAAGTTCCAAGTATTCTCGGCTTCAAGGGTATAAAAGACAACTCGCATGATGGATACATTCATATTGGATACAAATCACACAAAACTCTCAATAGACACCAAAGTGATTTTCCAGTTGATATAACCTGTGGCTCACAATTAATATTTGTCTACATAGACGTTATAGAATTTCAAATTATTGGAGACGTGAGAGCTCCTGTAATTAAAATCATTGAGACTGAAAGGCGTTTAAGAAACGGCAGCATAAACACTGTTACACCCATTCATCACAAGACATTTACAATTCTGGATTACAAGCCCATATTTTCTAACAATATTCAAAACATTAGAGTGGAGTTGAGGAACGAAGCCGGAAAACTCATTCCATTTACTGGTACAGGAAAAGTGATAGTAGGCTTAAAGTTTCAAAAAATCAAGTGAAATGGAAGCAACCAAGCATCACAGTCAATGCCACATTTCTCCGGTCATTATCGTCAAAGAGGAAGTGGCTTTGGAGCCCTCGCAGCAGGTATTGGAAGAGTTGCTTTACCATTGGCAAGAAGAATTATATGGCCCGCTGCCAAAAGAACTGGCCGAGAGCTTTTAGTGCAGGGTGCACCTGAGTTGGTTGAAGTAGCAACGAAACGAAAGTCGGCAAAGCAGGCGTTGAAAAGCACGGTTGAAAAAACAGCCCGAAAACAATTTGGTGGTTCTCTCCATTCACGCATAACACGAGGTCGGCAAGTTATTAAACGTCGAAGACAACAATATGCTAAACCTCGAACCTACAAAAAGCGTTCCACTAAAAAAATCATTTCTCGAAAACGACAGCCAAGAAGAAGTCGACTGGATTTTTTCTCTCGAGTCAAAAATGCGAACTAATATTGTAATACCTTCCGAAGCCACTCACAGTTCCTTGGATTTATTTGAAAAACCACCTTTGCTAGTCACCTTTGATCATTCATTTGAGCAAAAAACTGGACCACTTTATTCTCCCTCTGGATCATCGCTCGAATTCGAAGTTGTAGGCGATCGCAACAATTTCATAGATTTGCAGAAATTTTATTTGGAAGTAAAATGTCGAATACAAAATGCTGATGGAACTGATTTGCGATATACCGCCAGCGATGCAACCGCAACCGATGCTGCATATTTTGTCAACAATGTTCTTCATTCACTGTTCGCCGACTGTACTGTTTCTGCAAATGGAATAAAAATTTCCTCAGCTAATGGACACTATGCTCATAAAAGTTTTATTGAAACAGAATTTTCACATGGAGCCGATGCAAAGAAAACTTGGTTAAAGTGTCAAGGTTACGAGTACGAACCGAACCCCGCTGGTATTGCTGCAGCTTCAAGGGATGCAAGGCAAGTAGCGGTGAGAGAATCGGAACAAATTACTTTATATGGAAAGCTCGCTGTTGATTTCTTTTCCTGTGAAAAACATCTAGTAAGTGGTGTTACCCTGAGACTTTCTTTCCGAAGATCGCAAGATGATTTTGTTACCATTAGTGAGACAGCGGCAAAAAATTACAAAGTTAAGATCGATGAAGCAAACTTATTTGTTAGAAAGATGACAGTGTCAGACAACGTTGTTGGAGCCATTGAAAAAACACTCCTAAAAACTCCAGCATTGTATCGCTACAATGAAGTAATAACAAAAACATTCCTCGCAACAGCAGGTCAACGCAGTTGGAAACATGAAGATATTTTCACAAAAGAACCAATAAGGCGGCTGATTGTTGCATTGTGCAGGAGCAATGCATTCATTGGAACTAACAATATCAATCCCTACCACTATCAAAAGTTTGATTTGAGTGAAATTACGGTCTATCGAAACGGGTTCGCAACAGCTGGCACTCCGATGTTAACAAATGATAACAAGCGCCTGTATTACAATTCAATGAGTGCCGTAGCTTACGTTGAAAACGGTCATGGAATACCCCTAAGTGATTTTGCGCATCACTTTATAATGGTCTTTGACTTAACTAGCACGCAAGAGGCGACACACGATTTTATTCATCCCGAACTAACAAACTCGTCATTATCGGTTGAACTGAAATTTGATACTGGTTTGCCAAACAACATTGAAATTTTTTTCCTTGGAGAAAAATCGTCTACTGTGTACATTGACTCTGCAAGAAACGTATCCAAAAATGTTCTGCCTATGAACGCATACTAATGGATGAAGACCAAATTTATATGCATATTCAAAAGTGCAAACATCTCAAATTTAAATTTCGAGGTGTTTATGCGGCTGACAATTATCCCTTTAATTTACCAGTTAACAGTTTTATAATTGTGAATGCATCGCGAGCTGATTCTTTTGGTTCACATTGGGTGATGCTTGCGAAACGCTACGCATACCCCGTACTATACTTTGCAGATCCGTTAGCACTTCCTCTGACTGCCTATAAAGACATTTTCACCCGCTTACAGCAATGTACTGATTTACATATGACGATGGATATTATGGAGCACAGAAGAGATATTCAGTCTCCCCTGCAATCAGCAGACTCGCAACTTTGTGGTTTATTTTGCATCTATATTGCTCATTATTTCTATAGCAGTAAGTTTCCATTTGTACCTGATGTAAATGAATTGCAATTGTTGGCATTTTTAAAACATATGGAGTGAAATTGAATTAAATGTTCTATCACAGCACTATTTTAGACAGTAGAATTTTTACAGAACTGAAACTTTATTAATAAGTCTGAAGTCTCACGTACAAAACTTCCCTGCCCACGTAAAATTATATACATAATCTGATAGAGAAAAGAAGCATGTTCATCAAGCATTAGTTGACAAAAACGTTTTACAATCATATCGGGGATAGTAGAAGCACGTTTGTGAGAAGTGGTAAGAGTAATGGTTGAGAGTCTTTTCACAGGGTTAGGCAGATTAAGTTGTTTTTTAGTTTTGTTGGTTGAAACATGATTAAATTTTGACAAGTACTCCACAGCAACATGTAAGCGAGAGACAATAGCACCATGAGTAACAAAATTTTTCTCCGTAGGCAAAATAAGGATTTTAAAACAAGTCACAAGGCAAGGTATCGTCACAGGAGCATACGAAGAAAAAACAATTTTATCTTTGGGACCTGTATCTTCAAAAATGAGATGCCAATGATTGGAACCAAACGAACAACCATCGATAACAGTCGAAGACGAATGATAACCTTACGCATAATTTTCTATTCCAGAATCTTGAGGTTTTGGTTCTGTGTCGCAAATAGTGTATTTGAATCGTTTTTGAAATTTTTTGAAGTATTCAGGACTGTTTTCGTAGATAGCTTCAACCATAGTAAGAGACTAAACTGAGTGAGTAAATAGTGATATACCTCTATGAATTATTGGGTTTGAGTTGATAACATGGTGTAAACAAAATTTCAAGGTCGTTTGAAGACGAAAATTCTTTACATTGTTGTTATTTTTATTGCTTGTAAACAAATTCTGTCTAGACATTAAGTAAACAAACTATGGCTGTCTGGTTTTTCCGAAGCCCCGCAATTAAATCAAAGCTGTTGTTTTCCCAAAGTTCTGCAATCTTTAACCTGAGGTAAATTTTGGGTTGTTTTCATTGCTTTTCAAATAAATTTTGTCTAGACATAAAGTAAACAAATCAGGTTTGTTGAATTTGTGTACACAAATAATGGCTGTCGCAATTACCCGAAGTTTTTAAAACTTTGCTGTGATTGGCTGACGACTTGAATTTAAATCCATTTTTGTAACATAACTATTGGTTCCATTTTTATGGCTTGTTAACAAAGTTTCCGAAGACATTAGGTAAATAAATTGAGTCTGACGGAACTTTCCGATGTTATGTAGCCTTTGTTCTGATTGGTTGACGACTTGAGATCTAATCTATTTTTAGTAACATAACTAATCGTTCCAACCTTATGGCTTGTAAACAAAATTTCCGAAGACATTAGGTAAATAAATAAAGGTTGACGGAACTTTCCAATGTTATGCAATGTTTGTTATGATTGGTTGGTGACATGATAAATCCATTTTTAGTAAATAGACTAATTGTTTCAACTATTGTGTTTGTTTATCGTCATGAGAAAACATTAAGTTTTTGGGGAACAGGAGAACCACTTGTTTACCGACTTTCTATAGAAACGTTGACTGTTAACTCTTTTTAAAAAAATTTTATCTTTCCTAATCCGATATTTAGTCACTTACTAATTTTTGGGAAATGCCTGCAAAAGACCGACATTTACAGATCAGCTGTGAAAAATGTGGAAAATCTATAGTAAAATATCACATTGCTCGCCATAGAAAGACCTGTTCTAGCGGTACCTTATACTGCAAGAAACGAAACTGTAATTTTGCAACGAAAAGTTCGGCAGAACTATCGTACCATATTGCCAAATCGCATGGATCTAAAAAGCGTAACACTTTAAACAAGTGCGTTGTTTGTCAGAGAGATTTTCCAAGTTTCTACTCGCTGCAGCTTCATCGCAGGAAGATACATCAAGTTAACACGAAAGTTGGGAGCTTAAACACAACCCGTGTCCGTGAAATAATTGATGAGTTGAATGAAGATAGTGAAAAATTGAAAGAGGAATTAGCAGCATGTCAGCATTTACTAGTAGATGTGCACGCTGAGCATGGGAGACAAGAAGTTTTCAACTTCAGCTTATCGAAATTGGACACCAACGAAATCAACAAAAAACTTGATGAAGTTTTTGAAAATCTCAAATGTGCTGCAAAAGTTAACCTAGCTTTGGGGTTCCTGTTGCAGAATGTAGAGAACAACGACTACCGTTATTATTATCCGCACGAAAACAATTTACTTCTGGATAGGGCGCATTTGTTGAGCAATAAAAACGATTTACTCAACCTTCAAAATGAAATTCGAAAGTTTGACTTGATTGAAACATGTACACAGGAACGCCAGAACTCAAAGTGGCAATTCGCTTTAATTACGAACGTTACCATCTTTGCAGCTCTCTTAAAAAATATTCCTTTGGGTTGCCATGATTCTGTTCTTCCGGAACCTTTGTTAAGAAACCCAGAAGTTAATTGTCTGCTTTCAAATGGACATGATGTACCTTATAACGATAACTTATGTCTATTCCGCGCAATTTCCATTCATTTATTTGGATCCGTAGATGTTGAACCACATGCAATGCAACTGTTTGACAATTTTGTTTCGGCCACTGACTGTGATCCTGAAAACTTCATGGGAGTTTCTCTGGATCAAATCCCAATAATTGAAAATTTAGTCGAAAAAAATATCTTCATCTATGATTTTACCATTGAAGATGGTGAAATAGTTGGCGAACTTATTCGACGAAGCATTGAACGATATGAAGAAAACATTAAATTACTTCGCTATAACAACCATATCTGTTACGTAAATGATATCAACAAATTCTTCAAGAAGTTCCGCTGTCCCAGCTGTGACGTCTTCTTCAATCACTCTGGAAATTTTAATCGCCACTTACGAACTTGCAAAGAACGAGTGAACAATATCTATCCGAGAGGTGTTTATTCGTTAAAGGAAACATTGTTTCAGAAACTTGAAAACTTCTCAATCGCTTATCCAGAAGATTGCACCCTCTTCAAAAATTTTGCCGTCTTCGACTTTGAAGCAATATGTGACAACTCATCGGAAATTAGTAGCACTGCTACAACATCATGGATTGGAACTCATGTACCAGTATCTGTTTCAATTTTCTCCAATCTGTTGGAGGAACCAATTTTCTTGTGCGAAGATGATCCTAATCGTCTCATCATATCATTTGTAGCTCAACCTGAAACACTAGCAACAAAAAACAAAGCGGACATGAGACCTAAGTTGTTGGCGGTGGAAGCAGAGATCAAAACTAGGTTGAGTGATATTTCCTCTAGATTGCAAGTTATTTCCGAAACTCAATCAAATATCAGTAACAAAACGGAAGATAGCAATGCATCTGAAAATTTTTTAAGATTCCAGCAAAAGCAGCTCCTTGATCTCCAGCGTCATTTTGATAGTTATGTTCACAGTTTACCAGTTTTTGGATTCAACAGGGGAAAATATGACCTTAACCTAATCAAAACTTATCTCATTCCTCATCTAATAACTGATAGATCTATTCAACCTACGGTAATAAAGAAGGCAAACCAATTTATATCTTTTAGTTTTGGTGACGTTCAGTTTCTCGATATTCTGAACTTTCTCGGTGGAGCTACATCTCTGGATTTATTTCTGAAAGCATATCAGTCCGAGGAGACAAGGGGATTTTTTCCGTATGAATGGTTTGACTCGTTGACAAAACTTGACTGTGACAAACTTCCTCCCTATGACTCATTTTTCAGCAAACTGAAAAACTTTAATCCTTTGGAGAAGGAGTTTTCTGAGTTCGAGAAGTTAATACAGTGTGGGAAAGACGAGAAGATAATCCTAAAGGAGATGGGACTGAAAGAGAAGCCGCTGTCAGGAAAACAAAATTATACTCTCTTAGCAGATTTGTGGAAGAAGGAGGGTATGAAAACTTTTCGTGATTTCCTTCGATGGTATAATAACAAAGACGTTGTACCAACGTTGACTGCAATGAGTAAAATGATTGAGTTTTATCATAATCGGAACATTGATATATTGAAGCGCGGTTGTACACTTCCAAATTTGGCTAATATTTGTCTTCACAAGTCAACAAGTTCAAAATTTTTTCCGTTCATCGATAGCGACAAAGATTTACATGAAAAAGTTCGAAGTGAAATGACTAGTGGGCCTTCTATTGTCTTCACAAGGAAAGCTGTTGTAGACAAGACATTCATCCGAACATCAAACAACATTTGTAAGGCGATAGTTGGAATAGACGCCAGCCAATTGTATCCCTTCGCCATGTGTCAAGCGATGCCAACGGGTTTGTACACTATGTGGGAGTTCGATTCTGATCTCCAAAAGTTCAAAGCTCGTCAGAACAAGATTAGAAAATTTGAAAACATGGTTGTTTCTTACTATCAAACAATCAGACCAGACTGTACTATTGAGAGCATCTATACAACTGGAAAACAGAAAAAAATTGATTGGTTTAGTGTTGATGGCTTTTGTGGACACTGCAATACAATTTTCGAAGCTCTCGGATGTTACTACCATTTCTGTCCTTGTAGAGAAGCTCAACCCTCTCTTAGCGAGGAAGAACTTAAACATGGTCTCCAGAAGCGAGAATCTGATAAGTTAAGAAAAAAACACCTGGAGAAAAAGGGATTCAAAATTATCGAGATGAGGGAGTGTGAATGGTGGGATCAGGTTCAGATGAGCTCCTTTCTGAAAAATCACGTTAGAAAAAATTTTCCCTACAAATTACCCTTAAGCATGGAAACCCTGCTGAAGCGGATAGATGAGGATAAATTATTCGGTTATGTACAATGCGACTTAGAAGTTCCGGAGGAGCTCTACGAACGATTCGCAAACTTTCCTCCAATTTTCAAAAATAGCAACGTTGGAAGAGAAGATATTGGAGATTTCATGAGAGAGTATGCTGAAAGGAACGATCTATTGATGAAACCACAACGAATGTTGATTTCGAGTTATAAATTAAATAATGGAATAGTTATAACGCCATTACTGAAGTTTTACTTGAAGCTTGGACTACGTTGTACTAAAATATACCGATTTGTCGAGTATACGCCACAAAAGTGCTTCAATGATTTTGTGCAATCTGTTGTTGATGCGAGACGAAAGGGAGATGAAAATCTTGACCCGAGCGTTGTTGCTGAGACTATGAAGTTACTTGGGAACAGCTCGTATGGTTATCAGATTATGGATCGAAGTCGACACACCGAAACTCTCTATCTTAATGAAGAAAAAACTCATAAAGCAATTAATAACCGTCTTTTTAGAAGACTCAATAGCGTTTCGAGAGATATCTATGAAGTTGAACTAGTGAAAAGCACAATTGAACATCGTGAACCAATAATTGTTGGATTTTTTATCCTTCAGTATGCAAAATTGAGAATGTTAGAGCTTTACTACAACTTTTTTGACAAGTTCTGTGATGTTAAAAAATTTGAAGAGCTTGAGATGGACACTGACTCTCTGTATATGGCACTAGCTCATGAGATTCTCTACGAATGCATTCGTCCCGAAATGAAGAGCACTTGGAAAGAACTCCGAAGTAATGACTGTGTAGAAAATTTTCGCGCTGATTGTAACAAAAATTTTTTTCCGAGAAACTGTTGCCCTAAACATGTGAAACATGATAAGCGGGAACCTGGATTATTCAAGGAGGAGTTTCGATGTACTGAAATGTTGTCTCTATGTAGCAAAACTTATTGCTGTTACGACTCTAGAACGAAGAAAACTAAGTTCAGCAGCAAGGGACTCAACAAAAATGTTCTAGAAGAAAATAATGATGGACCATTGCAGAAGTACAGAAAAGTACTGGATGAAGCAGTGAATGTATCCTCGACTAACAGAGGATTCAAAACAGTAAATCATCAAGTTCTCACGTACGAACAAACTAAAAAGGGACTTTCCTATTTCTATCCAAAGCGAATGGTGGAGGCAGATGGAATACATACAAAACCTTTGATGATCTGAAATTAAAACTCTATTTTCAAATATTTTAAAACTCTGAAATTAAAACTCTACTTTCAAATATTTTATTTTGTGAATGTTTATTTATTTTCGCTGATACATGATAGGATTCTGATTAGATTTTAAGTGTTTTGAGTAATTTTATAGAGTATTGTATAACTAGTCTTGGTATTCATTGTAATAAATTAACTATCGTTCGGGAAAAAAAACGTTGAAAGCTGCTTTATTTTTTCATTCAACGCTAAACATGGACAAAACGAATGAGTTCTTTAATCGTGTCATCCTCCTTATATCAATTAGCTTTCCTTATAAGGAATGTCAGGAATTTATTCAATCTTTAGTAGCGTTGATCAATTTTCCTTATTGTTTTTTGTGACGTCATAAATCCATTTTATAGCGTACTTTGTGACGTCATAAATAGTATGCATTTCGTACTCATCGAGCTCTTTCCCTTTTGATGAAAAAAATTACAATGACTAATTAAAAATAACATTGATTAGGGTTTTCCTTAATCATCCCACTATGTGAACATCCAATAACAGTCTTAATACATTTGAGCATCTAAGACTAATTCTAATGCTTGTGAGAAGCTATATCTAATCTTAATACATGTAATACTATACCTAATTTTAATACATGTAGAAGCTATACCTAATCTTAATACATGTAGAAGCTATACGTAATCTTAATACATGTAGAATCTGTCTTAATACAACTAATCTTATAAAATTTTATTCATATCCTTATATATCATACATTAATATCTGAGTCCTATCTTTATACATTGCTAAAATAATTCAAGGGCGACCGAAGCGAGCCACAACCGCTATAACCAATCTTAATACATGTGGGTCGCAGCCCCCCGGGCAGCTCCGCAAATTCGCAGTAATTTTAATACATGTAGAAGCTATACCTAATCTTAATACATGTAGAAGCTATACGTAATCTTAATACATGTAGAATCTGTCTTAATACAACTAATCTTATAAAATTTTATTCATATCCTTATATATCATACATTAATATCTGAGTCCTATCTTTATACATTGCTAAAATAATTCAAGGGCGACCGAAGCGAGCCACAACCGCTATAACCAATCTTAATACATGTGGGTCGCCACCCCCCCCCCCCCCCCCCCCGGGCAGCTCCGCTCATCTATATACTACTTACATTGGCCACATAATGATTTGAGACATAATTTTTGATAGAATTGTTAGTTTTCTTTTTAGTCTGAAAATCTGAAAAAGATCGAATAATATATGAATTATTACCGAAATAAACAAAATTCAAAACGAACAAGAAACCTTTTTTCGCAAACAAAAACTTGCAAACATTTTGCAAACAAACATAGCAAATAAAATTTGTTTTCAAACGAACTATTTTTTTTGCAAAAATTGCCCTTGAAGACACAGTTTACAAAAAAAAGCAATTTGAGCTTTTATATTTTTTAATGAGAGTGAAAGGTGGGGTTTGAACGTTTAGTTTCGTTGACAAGTTTCAAACAAACATTCGAAACTGACAATTTGCTTAAATGAAGTCTTTCAAGTGTTTTTTTTTTGCTCATTTAGTTTCAACAAAATGCTACTTACTTCAGAAGCCGTTTGAAATTTGCGTCGTTGGGACCATTCATTCTATATACAAGTACTCGGAAAAAGAATACTTCTTACTAAATGTACAAAAGAAATAAAATAATCACTTTTTTTACTGCCTTTTATCAAAATTTGTGAATGTTTATCTTCTTTCGGAAGATTTTCAATTGTTAGCGCTGAATGGGTTTGAACAATAAAGGTCTGTGTGAACAAAAGTGGGTTGAATTGTATCAAAAATTTTATCAAAAGAGAAAAACCCGTAAATGGCGATAAGTCAAATTTCTCTATTTTGTTCAGAGAATGAATTGAAAGCGTCTGTCTTGTCTTAGTTGTAAAATTATTGTTAAGTGCTTGTATGGAGCTTTCGATGCTGTTTGTAATTATTTACGACAACCCTTTTCAAATAAACAATCAAATTTAAAGTAAGTGTAAATGCTTAATTTATGGCCCGTTGTTTTAAAATAGGCAATGATTTTTATAACTGCGTGCAGCAAAATTTTGGCCAAGAGTTTAGTGAGGGAAGAATGGCTGAAAATGGGTATAAACAAAAATTCAAGGAAAACTTGTATAGTTTCGTTTATTAAATGAATTGACAGAAGTTTCACAAGTTAAGGCTTCACAAGTTCAGATGTTCAAATAATTTCACAAACAATCACGACCATCGAATCAAATTTTTGTCTCTTCTTTTTTTCATTACTCTTGATAAAATTTTAATGCATCTCACTTTGATGAAAAATGTATAAAAAAAGAAACAGGAAAAAAAATTCACGAAGGTTTCTTAAGTATAGAACTTCAAAAGACCAGGCCGCACAAGAAACTTTCCACATTTAATTCCTTTTCTTTTTTACTTTACTTTACCTAAAATTTTTTAAAAAAGAGATAAATTAAACGTTCTCAGAAGTCATCAATAGATTCTTCTTTCAGAGAAGAATGTTGAAAAATATCTTTGATGGTCATTTTTTCTTTCAATCCAAAACCGTCATCTATCATCGTATTTTTTCTATCGCCTAAATTTTTGAAAAAAGTATTTTCAATTATCCAATCAAGGCAAAGTTACTGTTACACGTCGCAATTTTCCCCAAAAACGATGTAAGAGGATGGACTAATGTGGGCATCTTATGGGAGTGGGGTGCTATGTTGGAGTGGGTTGATAGAAAGCCACTCTATCTATTACTCACTAACTCCTACATCGACATCGAATGATGCACCCACCCCATCAGATACCAAAATTATGAAATTTGCGAAAATCGCCCAAATATTACATAGGTTGCTTTTTGCTGAAATATTTGATCTGTCTAACAAAATCTTTTTTTTATTTAGAAAGTTTTCTCTAAAACAATTTGGTTTAAAAGATATTTTTAAGCCTTTTCTTTGCTCTTTAACGCATTTTTGGAGGTATTACATTTATTTTTGGAGATATGCAATGACAATATTCCCCGGCAAAGACAACAGTTTCTTTCTTGTGCAATTCATTAAAGTTTTTTTGCTGGAAGAGATGTACAATTTATCTCATGACGGTCAACAAATTGAAAACAATTTCGCCATTAATAGCAAAGATTAACTAGCAAAACCTCTTCTCACTTAATTGGTACTTGTCAAAAACAGTAAATATCAAAAGAGCTCAATTATTGTCATAGTTTTATGGCCAGTAAATATAGGTCAAAAAGAATGTGTTTGGCTAACTGTTTCTCCGCCACTGCATCCAGTAGATTCTCGAAACAATTAAAAAATTTGAAGAGAAACCAGAAAAAATCAGGAACAAAATAGTGAAACAAAGTAGTGGAAACCTGTGACGTACTTGAATCAAACCAAACATCTGTTAAAACTTTTCTTGACTCTTTTAATTTCCTACCAATCATATTAATAGGTTCTATCTGTAATTGTTACACTCTCTACATAACATATGGTCGGCTGGCGGATTTTGGTAACTTAATAAATTTGTCGCTGCGAGTGGATGATTTTGAATAATTTTCACAAACCAAACTCTTGAGATCCAGTGTCTCCAATACTTGAATTAGTGAAGTATATTTATAGACACCAGTATATTTACATAAGGGAGTATCCGAAAGCAACACAAATGTATTGGTGAAAATTACTTGTACTGTTGGAACCAAAACTATGTCTTCTATGTTTTAAAAGCGACAATAATACAACATAATTTTGTTTCTAACTATTTAAAAATGCAATTTGCAGCAAAAATTAGTTAATTAATTCGATCTTTTAAAATTGATTTTTTTGCAAGCTGCCTCTATGTCAGGGATTTAATGGAACTTACTCTGTTCTTCTCTCTCTACCTCTCTTTTACATACACATACAAAGCAAATCACACACATACATATACCCAAACGACCGCGCGCACACAGATAAACACAGGCACATAAATACAAACCCCAGACACTAAAAAAAATAACAAGTACACACACATGAAACTGAAATTTGTTTTAAACACAAAGAGAGTTTTCTATTTTTTATGATTTCTAAAAACTTTTGCAGTCTACTTGTTTCAGTGTTTATCATTTATAGGATAACTCGAATTAAAGGATAATCCCTTAAGACTAACTCGATCTTTATCTCCCCCTCACTCTCTCTCTCTTCTACACATAAAAACACAAAGACATAACCAACAAACGCACTCCTAGACGTACACCCACACATGCACAATCACACACACCTAAAACCGAACACTCAAATACGAACACCGATCTCAAAAAAATTATCTGCAAGTGAAATTCACTCATGGTTTATCACCATTCAGTCAAACTGTTTTGCTTTTCTCTGAAAACTAGGAGTGGACTGTTGCGAAATTGACGCTCCAATTAGAAGTGAATGTTTTTGAAAATCTTCTTAAATTTTTGTCCTTTCTGATGTTTCATAAACACAGGGGGCAATGCGTTTTAAAAATGTCGCAAAGGTTTCTGCTAGATTGAAAAAACACAATTTTTGAACTGATTATTTAAAACATTAATTTGTGACAAATGTTGAGAAAAATTTCTAATTCGGTTTGATTTCTGACAATTTTTCACTATGCTCTACCTGTCTCTAGCAAATAAGGGAAAACAAAAAACTGTCCTTGAATAATACCATTTAGTATCATTGAGGAAAGTTTTTTGTCAGTAGATTCTACGTTTTGGCGTTTTCACTCCTTGGAGCGTTTTCAGAGAAATTGAAATTTTTTTATTATTTTATATGAACTGAAGATAAAAATTTATGTCTTCCAAAAACGTTCTTCGTATCTTATATGAGAAGTTCCCCAATTTATTCAGTTTGATAAATTTCAGAAAAGTGCAGCACCATATTCTCCAATACACCTCTCAAAATTGTGTAAACAACTAATAATTGCTGACTGAGGAACAGTAGGGAGTATCCGAAAGCAACATACATGTATTGGTGAGAATTAGTTGTACTGTTGGAACCAAAAATATTTCTTCTATGTTTTAAAAGCAACAGTAATCGACATATTTATGACATCAAAGACATCACAAACACACACAAACAGAAAATCAAAGACATCACAAACACACACAATCTTACACGTACACCCACTCATGCGCAATCTCACACAATTAAACATGAACACTCAAATATGAACAACCAAATTGAATTTCGTTGCAAATGACCTTCACTCATGGTTAGTCACCATTCGGTAAAATGGTTTGTTATCTGAAAACTAAGTGTGGACTATTTTATTGCTCATTGTGAAACTGACGCCCCAATTAAAAGTGAATGTTTTTGAAAATCTTCCTGAAGTTTTATCCTTTCTGATTTTTCATAAGCTTAAAGCGCCACTGCGTTTTAAAATTGTCGCAAATGTATCAGCTAGATTGAAAAACACAACTTTCGAACTAATTATTTAAAACATTACTTTGTGGCTAATGTTGAAAAAAAAATTCTGATTTTTTATGATTTCTAAAAATTTGGACTGTGCTCTACTTGTCTGTTACAATTAAGGGAAAACAAAAAGCTGTCCTTGAAAAAATCTGTTTAGTATCATTGAGGAAAATTTTATATCAGTAAATTCTACGTTTTGGCGTTTTCACACCTTGGGGCGTTTTCAGAGGAATTGAATTTTTTTTTATGTGAACAGAAGATAAAAATTTTCGTCTTTAAAAAACGTTCTTCATTTACACCTCTCGAAATTGCGTATACAACTGATAATTGCTGTCAGAGGAACAATAGGGAGTATCCGAAAGCAACATTCATGTGTTGGTGTAAATACTTGTAGCGTTGGAACAAAAAATATGTCTTCTTTTTTCTTCAGACAAAAACTTTTTAGCCCATTTTAGAAAGATAAGTTAGGTACAATTTGATGGACGCAAAAAAACTATACGAACAAACACATCAAACAATGCACACACCAAAACCATTACAGAAATACAAACCCTAATTCCAAAAAACAATGTTTAAAAATCTTTAAACTCAAAGTCGGTCACCACCCGTTTAGATCTGTTTTGGTATTTGTTAGTCGCTAACTGTGTTTGGAGTTATTAGAGGCACTTGTATTGGTAAATTTAATTTGAGCTCTAAACTCTGAAATAAATCGTTTTTTTTCGATTTTGATGTTTCATCAGAATCATTAAACACCAAATAGAACACTTTTTTATTTAAAAAAATCTCACTGATGTGATAAGAGAGACAGTAATAAATATAAGATTATTTTGTTTCTAGAACTTAAAACAGCAATTTGCTGCAAGTATTTTGGTACAGGACTTTTAAAATACAGAAATGGTTAGTTTTGATGAAAATAGAAAAATGGTTTGCAAAAACTTCAGAATTTCGAAAAAAATTTAGTTTTATGCTTTCAGTTTTACATTTTATGTTTGAATGGGCAGAAAACAGGCAGAGGGATTAAAAAATCGGATTTTTGAATGAAGGAAGAAATAATGGATTTTTTTAAATGTTTGTCAGATAAATTAAATTGTTAATTTTTTGGCTGGAAACTGTAAGGAATTACTAATGACAATTAAAATTTCGTTTGAACTGAATAATTTTACTACAAACTTCTCTGTTTTGTGTTGAAATTCAAAGCGATACGTCAGAACACCAAAAATAACGATGTTTTTTTTTCTTTTCATTTTTTCCTTAGAAGTTTTAAAGTGTTCCCTTTTTCAAATTTCTGATATTTGTTTATATAAATCAAAACTGGATCCCGGGGATACAAATTGGTGTTTTTTTCTCTACGATGCGCATACAAAAAACTAAAAATTTCACTGAAGAGAAAATAGCCAGCCTCCCATATATACTCCCCTATTTTAAAACAAATGTTGGAATAGTTAAAAATTGGTTGCTTTTTTGACATCAAAACAAAGTTGAGAAAGGCCCCAAAACACATCAATGTCTTTTTTGCAAACTGACATCTTATCAGATTTGCAATCTTCTTCAAGTCTTGTTGAAAAGTTAACAAAAAATTGATATAAGCCTATTTAATTTTGATCAAAAATGCGAATTCAACTTACATACAAGCATGAAAAAATGCAGACCAAACAATTCAATTTCGAGTTATAATATCGAAATAAGAACAATAATAGTGAAAATGAAACATTCGCTTTGCACATTGAAGTTGAAAACAAATGTAACACCTGGTGTGAACAATTAAGGCCAAAATGGGCCCTCATCGGGCATCAGTGGGCTCATTATTTATTTAATTCAGTTTCTTTCATAATTTCTTTTCGTCTTTGGTTCTGTAAGCTAACCTAATAGAGGTCCTCGTTCAAAATGAAAACACCCACTACCTCTACTAGTTTTTAAAATAAAATTCTTAAAAAATTTCGCCTGTAAATGTTTGATCGCATGTGATGCCCCGTGCCATCATGGTAAACGTTCGAAACCATGAAAACAGACCTTGAAATTGGTCGTCTTAGCTGAAAAACAGTTGCATTACAATTTTGTAGATCAACTTAATTAAAATTGAATTGAAATTATGAGAGCGAATTGAGGTCATTGAAATTTTAAATTTTGAATTGTGACAGAGCATTGCAGAAACTCCTTAATTTTGACGATAGAAATGCAAGTTGCAAAAAATAAACAGTAATCTATATAGTAGCAAAAACATTTTGCTTCTCAACAATTTTCCATTTTTTGCTTTTGACTTTTCAGCCTGAGCTGTATTAAAAAAGAAGGCGGATTTAATAAATAACAAATAAATTCCTTCAATCGGCTTTAAAAGACATTCGTTTTGTTCACAAGAGAGTGAAGATTTTAAAAATAATTTTTCAAGTAGATTAAATTGACTTACTTTTTAGAGAATCGGCTCAACTTCCGATCATCGGAGTCATTTTGTCTGTCGTCCATAATTCAAAGAAACCTCCCAAATTTCTTCACGTCTCAGAATTAAGGAAAAGACAAGACAAGTAAAGTAATTTCTGTAACGGGCGGGGGAGTATATAAAACAAGCAGCACGCTTTACCAAGTTTATTTTCGAAGTTTGCGGTAAAAATAAACCCTCTGCAGTTGTTTAACCCTGTTTTAAATTATTGGTAACCCAATTTCTACTGTGTTAGAAGTGTGTCGAGACCAGCAAAGTTTGAAATTAAGTATGCGTTTTTACCCAAAATTTTGTAGGTCAAAATTGAACCCAAAAATGAAAAGTTGTGAAAATGATTCAAGTTAAACTGAATAGAAAAATATATATCTTTTTATCTGGCTTTTAGGGTCTAAAATTGTCCAAATAAAGTAAGATCGGGGAGAAAATATTTTTCGTATCTTAATATCTTATAAACCTAACTTTTAGTCTTAAAGTTTTTTATCTGATCAATTTAAAATGGAAATATCAAATACCTAACCTATTGAAATATAAATTTTTAACAGTTAGCAAAATTGAATTAAAATAAACGAAAATAATCATTACCTTATTAAACAAAACAGCGTTGCTTTTAACAACACCGCTTAATATTTTTTTACCAAGCTTGCTAACAAAAATCTTGATCACAATGTAAAAGTTATTTGAAATTTCTAAACTGGAATAATTTGGGGAATATATATATTTTTTGCAAATATAGTAAAGGTGTTTCAAATTGTACTGGGTTTATGATAAACTTATTTAGGTGAAAAGTAGGCGTGATATTTGAGGCGTTCATGCGTTGAAAATGTCTAGTCAAAAATTGCATAAAGACCGTTAGCCACGCTTCGGTTCTTGTGAACAAAGTTAGTCTTTTCTTTTTTCTTCAACAGATAAGCTTCAAAACTACCTTTGAGGCTGCTAAGTCCATCTGATTAGCAAATATAACACAGGCCGACTGGAACGGTTTCGGATGGGTGGGGGGGGGGAGGGGGAGGGGGGGGGCAACCTGAGAGTAGAAAACGGAACGGGAGAAAAATTAGAGGCGAAATGTGTGAACTGTAAAAGGCTTAAATAGCAATAATTAATCAGATTTGGTACGTTTTCGGTAAGTGTAATGGGACCGTATTTCATTGATGTTGGAATTACAGGGGGGGGGGGGGGGGGTATTTTTGAAGATACAAAAAACAGATAAAATTGTGACTTTAAGTGATTTTTCAATTTTCACGCAAGCGTGTCATCAAGGGAACAATTTTGGGGAAATGCTGGTTCAAAACGGGCTCGCGCGGGCTTTTCAAAAGCCCAATTAGCTCTAAAATTTCTACCTTTAATTGCGTAAATCAATATTTGCCACTTTTGCTCTTAATAATGATAACGTTTTTCAACAAGATTGAATTACGGGACTAAAACGTTTGTGGAAAAGAGGGGAATTCAATTATGGTAATTTTGATGTAAAGGCAACCCGCTGTTTTTTATGGAAATTGGCAGTGATTTAATGGATAGATTTCAATGGGAACGGTTTTCCAGTATCATACTCAATCAGGGGTAAAGGCGCGGGCGGGCGGGCGGTCGGGTGGGAGGGGGGGGGGGGGGGGGGGGGGGAGGGGTGGGTTCGGGGGTTGTCCTATACAATGACAGTGTGCAGTGTTCCTGAAGAGTAAGAACTCTATTTTATCAAACTCTGTCTTTTCAACCTACATAATGAATTAGTCTTTTTTTAAAAATTCATAGAATCCAATTATCTTTTTCTTCTTTAAAAAAAAGCTCGCGAAATAACATCACTTTAATCGATGGCAGTTTGTACTACTGTGAACAAATAACGCTAAAGACTTAAAAACAGGTGATTGTAGTTGAAAACTAATTATGAAATCTTTCAAGACAGGTAGAGTTGCAAAATAAACGAAAGCTTTTAAAAGCTTTCAATAAAAACTATAGCAATTGTAAAACAACAAACCAATTTTTGCGCTTCAAAAGAATTTAAAATGGAAATTTCACTTTCTACTGCTATATAATTAGGCATTTTATGTTTAACCCGAGGTAAACCGTACTCTATCTCTCCATCTATTTCAGGCTTGGGTGCATAAATAAAAAAACAAAATCGGTTTAAGACAGTATAATAGTTTCGGTTGAAAAGAATTCGAAAGCACTGATTTGCATAACATTTTAGCATATTGAGGCATTTTGGGATTATAAAAGTGTGCGCTCTCGTGCAAAGACGTTTGAATTAATTTCTTTTAGGTCAATTTTCATTTTGAAATTTTTACCGTAAAAAAATAGTTTTTTTTTTGTGCCGAACCCCCCAGTGCGTTATGCACCTTTCCGTCAGAGGGCACGTGATATTGTGATATTACATATTAAATCATCATGTTCAAATATGGAAAATGGGAGATGAGCGCTAATTCTATAAACGCATCAAGTGGGGGGTATGTTAATTAGTTGTATTTATGTCTAAAAGAAGTCTCAAAGAATATAACTTCCTTTCATGATAATTGTTCCGAGCCACTTTAGTGGGGGGGGGGGCTACTCAAGTGGTTTTTCTGTCCAGTCAATTTTGAGCAGAATATGGAATCAAAATGTGTTTTTTTATTTTTACTTTTTACAGGGATTTATCGAGGTTTAAAGTTTTGTGAAAAGGAAACGATATTCCGTTGTTTTTATTCACATTTTTCGTAATTTTGATTTTTGAACAAATTTTAGCAAATTTTGATAATATTTTTAACGGTAGTGAGATTTTATCTTTAGAGATATATAAATTGTTCGAGATTTTTAGCTAGAATTTATACTAAATTTCTCAAAATTCAGAATTTTTTGGTAAAAAATGTGACAAATATGTTTTTTTCAGCTCTCTTTCTTTAAATTTGCGGGAAGTAGACACCGTAAAACTGCGCTCATACTATTTGTAAGCTCAAAAAGAGAGCTAGTTGTACTCCCACTGGCTTTAAGAGTCTTGTGGAATTATAATTGTGCATGTTTGTTTGTAAGTTTAACAGCGGTAATTATAGAAAATGAAATATATATTTTTGACACAATGTAAAATTTTATTAAGGTTTATCTATTTTGCAACCAATTGAACAATTGAGTGTTTTCATAGACGCACAGCAATGGATTCTTACGCTAAAAAACAGATTTTAATGCGGCGCGACCTTTTTTTCAAAATATTTCCGCTATGTAAATGTTTTTAGGTAAACTACTGACAAGAATTTCAAAGCAGGGCTAAATTGTTTGACAGAAACTATTTACAAAAATTGAGGCCCCTTCAAACATATATTATGGTTTCAGAGTTAAGCTCTTTGTTTTTTTTTCTTTGACCGTTTGTTTTCGTAAAATTTTATGCGTTTCTTATGTTTTGCTTTCATTTGTAAAACTTTTGATAGTCCAATGACTTAGTCTCCACAATCAAAGATCTAATTGTCATTTTACTAGGTATAGCTGAAACTAGACAATGCTTTCAGTTGTTATCTAATGTTTATTATGTTTTTGAATATATTTGTTTACGAAAATGTTGTTGAATTTCTGAACTTTGTAACTATTATATCTTATTTATCGCTTCTTCTGTTTTAGACTCAGTAAAAACAAGCAATATTCACTGCCATATTCGCTCAAATATGAATTATTTTTTTTATTTTACTGCTATTTTCTCTTCTTTTTGTAATCTTAATGTACACTGCATAATAACAGGTCTCAGTTGCTTCCTATGGATATATAAAACAATATTTCAGTGATTTCAGCTAATATCAAATGAAGATAATCACTTTTAATTTAACTGTTCTCAAAATTAAGAATGTATTTTTGAACTTCGCACCCTATTGCTCTTTTTGTCGACCTGTTAACCAGTCAGTCGATTGATGACAGTCACATATCTTTTCTAATAATTATAGATCCATTTGTTTTGTTTAGGTTTTATCTGATGCCAGTTTTATTTTCTTCTGATTTTTAAAAATACACATCGATCCAGTTCTGTTCGTAATTAGTGTTTGTTATTTGATTTTTCTTTTTTCTTCTCTAGTAGTCCTATTAACAACAATTTTCATCAGCCCTCTAACGTAGCATTACTTCTTCCATTAGTTGTTTATTGAACGATATGTAATTTAACTTTTAATTTAACTGTTCTCAAAATTAAGAATGTATTTTTGAACTTCGCACCCTATTGCTCTTTTTGTCGACCTGTTAACCAGTCAGTCGATTGATGACAGTCACATATCTTTTCTAATAATTATAGATCCATTTGTTTTGTTTAGGTTTTATCTGATGCCAGTTTTATTTTCTTCTGATTTTTAAAAATACACATCGATCCAGTTCTGTTCGTAATTAGTGTTTGTTATTTGATTTTTCTTTTTTCTTCTCTAGTAGTCCTATTAACAACAATTTTCATCAGCCCTCTAACGTAGCATTACTTCTTCCATTAGTGGTTTATTGAACGATATGTAATTTAACTTTTAATTTAACTGTTCTCAAAATTAAGAATGTATTTTTGAACTTCGCACCCTATTGCTCTTTTTGTCGACCTGTTAACCAGTCAGTCGATTGATGACAGTCACATATCTTTTCTAATAATTATAGATCCATTTGTTTTGTTTAGGTTTTATCTGATGCCAGTTTTATTTTCTTCTGATTTTTAAAAATACACATCGATCCAGTTCTGTTCGTAATTAGTGTTTGTTATTTGATTTTTCTTTTTTCTTCTCTAGTAGTCCTATTAACAACAATTTTCATCAGCCCTCTAACGTAGCATTATTTCTTCCATTAGTGGTTTATTGAACGATATGTATGTTTTTGAAAGTTGTTTGTCTCTTCATAACTTGGTAGCCAAATAAGTTAAAAATGTGGATGAGCGGGGTCGGAACATTGTGTGCGTACGCACATTACCGATCCTCTTTGTTTCGATCTAGGGCGTAATAGCGTTTCAATTCTCGATCTGGGCCGTTTTCTTTTCGGAACCTTTGCCATAGAGCTAAAATAGTTTTCAGACAAAAAAGACCCTTGATTTCCTTAACTCTAATTCGCTCATACTTGTCGTAATAGATAACATCTCTACGAAGTTTGCTGATATCTCAAAACTTTACTCTTAGTATTATGTGCATTAAAATAAAGATCTCATGCTACACTCCTATAGATTAGTGCAGCAACCTTTTCCTTACAAATCTCGTGTCCTTTCCGTTGGTGCCCCCCCAGTACATTATGCGCCCCCCAGCTACAGAGCACGTGCCAGAACATAGTAAATAATCATGTAAAGATATGGCGCGTTTGTCTGGCGGGTAAAAATATTAAGCACCCACTAAGCTGGGGGGACAAACGGAGAAGATCCCAAATCTCAATAAATATAAATGAGCCTTAACTTTTTTATTCTCCAGTTGGCGAAAATATCGAAAAAAATGTGGCAAACGTAAAATACGTGGATGATCCACTAGATCCAAAGAACATTATGCGCTACTGTCTTGGTACCCCCCCCCCCCCCCAAAAAAAAAAACATAAAATTTGTTCTAATTGATGAAACTCGCACTCTCGTGCCTGTGCCCCCAACGTTTACCAAGGTTTTGATTCCTTTCAATGCACACATTTTGAGGGATACCCGGGCCGAGGAATGAGCGGGAAAAAAAATGCAAGAAATGAGCGGAATTTGAGCGGAATAAAAAATGCAAGAAATGAGCGGAATTTGAGCGGAATCAAAAATGCAAGATATGAGCGGAATTTGAGCGGAATCAAAAATGCAAGAAATGATCGGAATTTCAGCGGAAAAAAAATGCAAGAAATGATCGGAGAGACGTTTCGACCGCACTTTTGTCTGATCAGAGGACGTTTCGAGAGCTGAAATAGGTTAAATACTGTCGGAAAAAATCTACAGTTGAACTAACGAACAACTCTTTGAGATTTTCAAGTTTTGTCCCCAATAATTTGTAGAGAGCCCTGTTTCGGAAACATGTACCTAAAATAAACTAATAAACTTTAGTTCGACTGGCAGGGTTTTGAAGCAGTGCTTATGTAGGAAAATGGAATTAATTCGAACTAAAAGGAATATCAATCTGATTCTGAAAGACTTTAAAGAAATGGAAGCTAATGTGGACCATATGTCGTTACCGCTTCTGTATTTGTGAAAACCAATTTTCCAGAGGTCTATTTTTGCAGGAATACTAGTTTTTGATGTAATATTTAAGAAAGAGAGATTGGATTCAAGTTGATCCACTTTAAAACCACTGCGTTTCCTGTTGTCATGATTTCAAAAAGTACTTCTTCGAACTAGAAACATCAGTAGAGCTGAAGAGTAACTTTGCAAAATTTAAAAAAAAGCTGGACACTGCCTAATAAATGTATTAATGTTTCTCCTAAATTTTGTATTTAGATTGTGTTTTAGTTTACTGCTAAATTTTTGTTGTTTCACTGCTCAATGTAAAATTTTTCAGATAACCACGCCTGAAATTGTTCAGGTGAAAATTTACCTGAAATACAGTTCAGGTGTTTTTCAGGTGCTGTTACACCTGAAATTCACCTGAACTTCTAGTTACCTGAACTTTGTTCAAGTAAATTTACCTGAACTTTTTTTACATACTTTGTGTACATACTTTCCCTGTTTCTGGAATTTCAATGTTTCCGCTCGTTTGGTCATGTCAAATTCCGCTCATTTCCTGCATTTTTTATTCCGATCAAATTCCTCTCATTTCTTGCATTTTTTTCCGCTCAAATTCCGCTCATTCCTTGCATTTTTTGTTCCGCTCAAATTCCTTTCATTTCTTGCATTTTTTTTTATCGATTCCGCTCATTCCGGTCAAATTCCGCTCATTCCGGTCATCTCTTGCATTTTTTTGAGCGGAATTTGAGCGGACTCCTCGACTTGGGTACTCGGTAGCCTATTGACATTCAGTTACTTTCTCACAGTATGTGTCAAAACAAAAAATGTTTCCCTGTAATAAAATGACGTAGGCGAAAGACGAACAGTTGAACAATACAAATTAGTCAGTGTGAAGGGAACAGCTCAACCATCGATTCATGTTGAAAAAGTCACCGGAGAAAACGCAATTTGTCTTTGGTTGAAAACTGACAGGATGCGGGAACATCGAAGCTGACCCACCGAAAAGTGTAGAAAACGATTGATGATGTGGCCCTCTCTATTTTTCTCATAAACCCAAGTTCGACCAGACCGGAATCTGGGTTCCCGGGTCAACGATCGTACAACTTTCTTTGATTTCGTATTAGGTCATATATGATTCTTAGTAATCATACTAGGTCATATATGATTTGTATGAATTCTTAGTAGTCATACAAGGACCATATATGATTTCCTAGAAATCATACAAGGATCATACAAAAAAATTCAAAGACTAAAAACTGTATAATTTTGATTTTCCATTGAAGTTGAAAAAATTTCTTGGATTTCATACCAGGTCATATATGACACATAATACATTGACGGGTGCCACAAATTCCCGTATAATGTAGTCAGAGGACTTATTAAATTATCATATCGCATTTGCAATCCACATTTGATTCTTGTGTGCGCTAAAAGAATAAATTTGTGGTTAAAACGTATTCAGAAAACGAATTTGACGTGATATGCATTTTTTTCTTGATTAATTATTTTTATAAATGAGCATTTATATATATAAACTGGCTTCAGAGTATGTCAAAAATTTTGTTATTTGTTTGGACTTACTCTTTTATTTTGTGCCCAACTTTCAATTGATATTGTACGTTAGGGTCTTTTGGCGGATCACAAAGTGATGCAGGGGTATCATATATGTGATGCCCTACCGAAAAAATTTTTAAAAATAGATGTATGATTCTTGCTATTCGTACTAGGATCACATATGATTTCTTGGTAATCATACAAGGATCATATATGATTTCTTTGGTTTCAAACAAAGATCGTACTAAGAAATCAAGTATGGACAGTATGAAATCATATATGATCCTTGTATGAAATCAAAGAAACTTCAACCCGGGTTTCTGTTGATGTCTCTTTTTCATTTGAAAACAAGATCGTTTGCAGCTCACAATCAAGAAACGATACAAGTCTGTGGCAATTTGACGGTAATTTAGCGTCACAAATCCTTGTTTTTGATTCGCTAAAACTGAGAAAACATACTACCATTTGTTCGGTTAATTTATTCATCTCTTTCAGAGGTTCCTTGTGGACGAGTTTTTTTTCCTTTTTGCCATATTGATCTTGAAAAAAAGATATGGAAGAAAACTTTTTGAAAGTTAGTGAGCATCACAGCTTCTGCACATCATACGCAAAGCACACCCAAGCAGCAATTCCAATAGCGAATTATTGCCGAATAACAAAAAATGAGGCACCACTGTAAAAAAACATAACTCAATCGTGCTAATATTGAGAACTTTTAAAACTATTTGATATTGAATTGATTTCGCGTAGCAAAATTGAGTTTCAATCAGATCACAGGTGAACAAATATATTAACCAGAGCACACGTGAAATTGGCACCAATTAGCACACGTGAAATTTAGTGGGTTCGAAGTGTAAACCTTATTCAGAAACTTCTAAAAAGACAAATAGTTGTGAAGCACGCACACACCCATCCGTCATAGACCATCAATATCATCATAAAAATTATCAGCAAATTTGTCTTGATAGAAAAATTTGATATGTTAAAAAGAGAGAAGTAGTTATCTGATTAGGTGTGGTTCATTTTGTCTGACATTTATTCCTCTTTTTGTTTAAGAATATGCTGGATCAATATAATTGAAAGAAATTTGTGCAGAAAAAAAGTGGTCACCAAAAGAATTTCAAATTCTCAGACAGGTTAGTTTGAATTGTATAAAATCTATCCAATGTGCTTTGATTCGTATTTTCACCACTTGTGAAACAAAGTTTTTTCCCTAAGTTTTCTCAAGTATACTCTTTAATGATGCTTTGAGTAATTTTAATCCTAAAAACAAAGTTGTCGAATCAACAAAAACATCAGATAAAGAGAAATATACTATATTCTGCAACTTTTCGTAGATACTTAGAAGTAATGTGAAAACTTAGAAATAAACCAAATTTAAAATCTAAAAAAATATAAATGCAAATTATCTCACGTTTGAAATTCTTGAAATTGAAAATTGAGGAGAACTCAAATAAATATTTTTTGCATTTTTCCAGGTTGGGTATTCGTCGTGCATTAGTCGGGCCTTAGCGTTTAAGAGCTTGCAAGACTAAGCTAAGTTCTCTGAAATGTTGCTAAATAAATTGATCTGAATGCTTTCTCTGGTCAAGATGCCAATGAAAATTACTTCTGAACAGACATCATGCAGACATACTTTTGCGTTTGCTTGTTTTGATAAGCATTTTGCAGAAAATCATTATCTTTTCCAAAAACTGATAATTATGTCTGTTTAAGCTAAAATCTGGTAGAAAAAAGTTCAATTTTGAGTAGTTTTTGGACGAACTCAGAAAAATTGAAACAAGATTTTAATCTAGGTGGCATGCAAATATCATTAACGCATTACGAGCCAGCGGCCCAACCAAATAAAGGGAACAAATTGGTCTATTTTACCTCTTTTTCTCCAATAAACGTATCTTAATACACGCATAAAGGGGCTTTACTGGGATATGAAGACGAAGAATAAATATTCTATAAAAAAAATTTGTATTATACTATATAATGCCTTTGTTTCAAAATCTTTGGAATTAGCGCAAAATTAATTAAAACCTACTCATGTGGCGATAGCTCGTTATCCGCCGGTATTGTTGATTATTGTTGGCCTGTTTATTGTTCCAACCCCACTTGTGGGGGGGGAACTATATACTCAAATGGGTTTTTTTTGTTCCGTGAAGTTTGGCCGACCGATATATTCATCGTAGAGAAATGTGCATGGTATCGTTAAAAAGCTCGTCCAGCGTAGAATTCGAAATTAAAAAGATTTTTTTGTATTTCGTTTTTTTCGAGGAGTTATCGAGGTTTAAATTTTCATGTGAACACTGGATATTTGGTTCACTTTTGCTCACTTTTACCGTAATTTTCGTACGAATTAACGTTTTTTCTACGAAAAACTTAATTCAAAACTAGATTTCACGCCAAAAAGTAAATCAATTTTAGGTTTTTAATAGACGAAAAGAGATAATAAAGACTAGTTCTAGTCTTAGAGGGAAGTTTAATATATAAAAAAAATTCGAATTAGGTTTGGGAGCTCTTTTTTTTAGAAAAATTTGCAAATTTTTTGTTTTTTCAAGTCACCTGGAGACTACTAGACAATTTTAATATCGAAGTTCCGTTAATGACAAACCTCTTTTACGATCAAATGAAGCCCAATGAACAAAAAATTTGTTTCAAAGGGATCGCTCACGTTTTTTTGGATTCGTATCTCAAATTTCGTAATTTCAAATGAAATTTTGATTTATTTTTTGAGGTTCTAATAAAGTTTTATAATCCTATTTCATAAACTTGTTGACGAAAGGTGCAATAGATTTACTAATGAGCATTAAGTGAACCTATCTAGTGCTGTGAGTGGACAGCTAATGGCTGTTAAGACTTTTGAAAATAAATTTTCAAATTTTTTTTTAAAATCAGAAAACCATAAACTTATTTTTGTGAACTGTAAGTTCATCTCAGTAAAAACAGGATTGAACTCCTTCATACCACTGCCACATAAGTTAACCTCATTGGAGGCTTTATCAAATTTTTCAAATTTCAAAGATTTTAAATTTTTTTAAAAATTTTTTGGACATTTCGTTTTATTGGTTCATTTTGAAATCTTATCACGTCATACTAATATTGATGGCCAGTGAAAACGTCCAAAGCTTCCTTTAGTGAAAACGTCCAAAGAATCATAGATAAAACTTTCTGAGAGAAAAATATGGTTTAAATGGCTTCAACACTTTCTTCTCCCATTTCTCTAAAGAAATTTTGCTTTTTGCCTGTATTTGTTGTTTTTTTTTCATAGTCATAAGACATATTGTGATGTCTTATTGATTACTTAGGCATGATAAACATCCTTGTATTCACATCGTGGCATTTTTTTCTACATCAGCAACAATTTATCTAGTTAGCGGTTTTGTCTTCTAACTATTGTTTTTTTGACTTCGGTGCACGAGTTTTCATAATTTTTATAATTTTTGGATTTTTTTAGTAATTTTGGTTCCTTTCGAAATCGTATTACATTATCCTAATATTGAAAGCTCCCATTGGCTTTGTGAAGACGTTTAATGGTTAGTTGAAAGAGTTTTCAGAGAAAAAAGCTTATGGTTTAAATAGCTTCGACATTTTCTTCTCTCAATTTTCTACCGAACTTTTGGACTTTGCCTGCTTTTGTTGTTGTTCTCATAGTCAATGACTTGTTGTAACGTCTTTTTAATAAATTTTGAATGACAAACATCCTAGTCGTCACATCATCTAGGCATAATTAAATGCCTTCAAAATTTTTAGTTTTTTTTTTGTTCTTTTCGTCAACTTATTCTCGTCATTGAGAAGTCCACTCCAATTCCTTGAATTTCAAAAAACAACTTGTCTACTAATATTATGTCGTAACTGATGTTTCGTTTGTGGACGTTATGCGTTTTCACAAAAAAATTGTGAGTGGTGTATTTGTGTTTCCTTTTTCTCTCTTCTTTTAGCTTATTCAGGTAATAACAGATCCCAATGATTTTCAAATGTGGCCCAAATGAACGAACTTCTTTTCTCTTTCAGTATAATTTTAGCTGAATGAGTTTAAATGTAAACTGAAATAAAAATAAATAAAATTCAGATAATAGCTAATATTCTTTTATTTTATGTTATTGTTTGTAATTTTTTGAGATTTTCTGCGTCTTTGTGTAAATTATTCATTTTTTGAGATTTTCTGCGTGTTTAGTTTATTCCTATGGTTTAGTGTCAGCAAAGACAGGTCCCATTAGTTTCATATTGACTTTTTAGTAAATTTATCAAGAATAATTTTGTTAAAAAGCTAAAGAATTTTTTAGACATTTGAAATTATTTGGTTTAAGAAATGTTGATTGATCTTTGACTTTAACCTCATTTTTTTTCTCTATGTCAACTTTTTACCTAATCTCATTATGAAAAACATACATCTGCTGTATAGTTAGCAAAAACTAAATTTGTGGAGTTAAGGTTTTATCTGATTGCATTTTGACGTTGTTACTAGGTGCTTTTAAAATTATATATTTGGTTTCTGCCGTGAAAATTTTGTTTTTGCATATTTTGTTGTTTGCTGTATTCTCTCGTAGTCTTTTTGTTGGTAGATCTCGTGAGCGCTGTAATGAGAAATGGCATTATGTAATTCAATTTGTAGTTAGGTTTTGTAGCATTTTTTTTTTAAATTCAAACATCTATTTTTGTTATCTCTTCATTTGGTTGACAATTAAGTCAAAAATGTAGATGAGCTCGGGTCGGAACATCATATGCGAACGCACATTAACGAGCCGCCTTGTTATATTAATTGCCCCCAATATTTTTGTCAATTTACATGGGGGAGCTATAGGTTATATGGCCACTAAGCTGGGGGGGGGGGTACTATTGGAAAGACCAGCAAATGTTATAAAAGTACTTAAGTTTCTTTCTAGTTTCTAATAGGCTTGATTGTGTTACTTTATTTCAACATGCACTTAGTGAACAATGTCAAAAAAAACGTCAACGAATTTGACCTAGAATAAAATTTGATCAGAGGACTAATCTTCAACTCGATACGTCTCATCACTGCATGCGTCTCCATGCGTAGGTTATACTTGGATGGTCTGATCACGTGTGATTATAAACTAGCACCTCAATCTGGGCTGAAATGTGTTGTTATGGTTAAAAGAGCGATATCTTTTTCCAAATACATTCAGCTCTTTTCAGAGGTATCTTTTCGGAAGCAGCCTGCTCATAATAGAAAAAGTAACGCGGGACAAAATTTCCCGTCAGATAGTTTATGCAACGACAAGTGATGACCACCACCCCCACCCGCACTCCACAAAAAATCTGCTTAATTATTATTTCGTGTAAATCTTTCCAAATGTTTCAAATGTTTCAAATGTTTCCAAATCTCGCAAATGTTTCCTCGTAAATTTCCAGAATCCAAATTTAAATTTGTTGTTATAAGTTTGTAGGTAATTTTATTTTAAGTAAGTTGCAAGCATCACTTTTGCAGGTAATTCTGCAGGTATTGTGATGCTGCAATTACGCTTACCTGCAAACGTTGCAGTGAAAATTTTACATGATAGAGTGTAGACTCAGACATTGCCATTGGTTCAAAATCAATAGAGTAGAACTAACTTGAAAGCTGTTGAGAATTCCTGTATGACCTCTGACACCTGGGCGGACGTAACTTGTGCACTTGACATGGATCCATACGCATCGGCAGAGGAAGAGGACTGCTGTTGAAGAGGAATCCTTGCAGCTCCTGGTCTGCTCGCTCTCAGACCTCGCTTGTACGCAGACATATTGCAGCCTAGAACATGAGAACAATAGCCTAAAGTTGAAAGTTGATTGTAGGTAAGTAATTTTTCGAAAGTCTGATTATTTCGTCAATAATTTCTGATTATTTCGTCAATAAGTGTAAAATCTTGGTTCACACCTGATTGTTTTTATCAGTTCATTTCGAATCATCAGAATCACTTATGCAACGAGCGTTATCAAACATAACGTAATTAATTCTTCTACGACGTTTCAAAAGTTGAAATTCAAGCTGTATTTTGCGCCTCAATTTTTCCGCTTATTTGATTTGAGTTTAAATATTTCAGCCATCGCGGAAGAACTTAAAAACCACATGCACTTTAAATGTTATGTAATTCTTCTTGATGTCAAAGGCAACATGGAGCATTAATAACTTGAAGCACGCAGCGGTCCAACATATGTGAAGCCAGATTTTAGAAGTGACTTCCATAGAATCACGGGATCTAGTTTCCTTTGGCACCCCCATCTTGGTGGGCTTCTATCTTTTACGCCCCCCAGGTGCACGTGCTGTTTTTATACACAGTAACGTTACTATATAACAACAAATAATTTGTAACCGGGCGGCGAACAAAAACACTGGGGGCATCAAGAATTGAAAAACTTCGTTTTGACTCGGTCGGGAACTGACTTTTAGCATTTCGACATAAATAACTGACTCCTGCAGTGATCACTACTCACCTCGAACCCTTTTTCAGTACAAACAACAAGCCAAATTGTTGTATCAAAATTATAAAGAACGTACACGAATTGTCGAATGATAACACTATATTCAATTTTGCAATTGTAAGGATTAAAATACTTTCATGCCAAAAATAAACGCGAAATTTTCAATAACTTCTCATTGTATTTTTCGAATGAGCTAAATTATTAGTAATCAAAACAACAAAAGTGAATAGCTTGTTCAAATATTTCGGAAATTCAAGTTTTATTTCAGTTTATAATTACGAGTCTCGAAATATTTTCAATTTGAACTTTCTTCGGCCAAAAAACTTAGCGACCTAATTCAAGGACGACCTTTACAACGGGTCTGATTAAATTATTTGACATTGCCGTGATTTCGGCTGAGCCGTCGGTGCCGTCTTTCACAAGCTGAGATTGTGAAACAGCAGCATTTGGATAGAGCTTTTGTATAGTGTCAACAATAAAAGCTAGATTGCCGGTTCTTACGGTAATTTTCGATTTGCCTGTCCATCTGAATTGATGAACTTCAACTTGCATGAACTCTAACACACCTATCGATGATTGATAAGATTTGCTGACGCAAAAGACGATAAGATAGTGCTTCTATTTTCTTAGAACAAATAAATTTGTGTTAGATCATCAGAACTCACTCAGTCGTTTATTTCACAACTTGCAGGAGTCAAGAGATTGTTATTTGAAGTCTCATCCTTCAAGAAGAACTTGGTTAAAAGGGCTTAATCTGTTAAGCGTTGGCTGCCCAGAATTACGTAACTTGTACACCTAAAACTTCCCACAGCACGCTCCCAGACACCTCCATGATGTGGACCTGCAGGTGGGTTGAGTTTCCACTTTAAATTATTATGTGCCAGTCTAGAGGTTGTCTCTACTTGGTAGCACAATTTTAAGCGGACTGGTAATTCTTTTTAGTTCCAATGAAGTTAGGATCATTGTCTTCTATGAGCGATAATTTTTCCAATATCCATTACACAAGGAACAGTATCTCAAAAATGCGCAATTCCTATATGAATAGCTCTGGTTGTCAGGTAGGTAAAAAAGAAACCCCCACATTTTCTCTGCTGATCTGCGAACTGACATTTGAGGAGGACCAAAGTTTTTGTGGTTCGGTTCAGAAACTCTAGCCATTTTTTTCTTAGTTTTTCAACTTTTTTGAGCTCAATGATAGATGTATTTGGTAATATAACATGGAGTAATGTGACAACAGAATTTCTACAAAAAACGCTCTTCCTTGTGCGCAGATGTAATCTTGAACTTCTAAGTTCTCCAATATCTGAAATTGATTATGAAGCAACTTCAGGAGATTGAGCAAATGATTCTATATTTTGCAACGCGCTGACTTCTGTGGCCCGATAAGGATTGGTGTCAATTGCAGCCTTGATACAAGTAGAGACCAGTCTTGAACAGGACCGCAAACACATAGTACTCATGCTCAGGTTAGATGAACGGCAATAGGAGTAAATTTAGGTCGAATTTAAATTACTCAGACAGCCAAAAAACATGATAAACGGTCTCTCAAATAATCATTTCTAAATCGTGATAGCTGTATTTATCCCCAAAAACTGTACTCAAGTGAGGACATTTATTCTGAAGTGTTAGAAAGTCAAAATTTTCAGATACAATTAGAGCTATTTTTGGGCAAAGATTTGCCAGAAACTCATCGCAAGTTTCATTGTATAATGAAGGGATTCATATAGGAATTGCGCATTTAGGATTGTTAACGGCTTCAGTCTATAAAGTTTGCTGTGTATTACTTTTTCAATTAACAGTTTTGTTTTTGAGCCTTGTAGACCTTGATTTTTCGACAAACAATTGGATAGCCAAAATTGACTATCAGTTGTATGCTAAAGAAGTAAAAGACTTTAAGTGTGGAACCTGACAGAGCAACTAACTTTAACTCAATGATTTGCAGTTATCGTCTATCACGTCTTTGTAAGAGGTCAGACTTGAGGTTGCAATTTTTTTGTGTCGTTTTAAATGGTTGCTTTGCTCTGTGGTGCAGCAATGGTGGAAATAGCGCAGGCGTGGGGGGGACCTTTTTATTTATTTCAGATGTCTTTGCAAGTTTTCTTGGAATTGTGAGTTTAGCTCAGCAAAGACGAGAGCTGTGAGTAATGTTGCAGCCTTTAGAGTATTATCTCTGTGGCTTCGTGTTTTTTTGCCCTCCCCGTTTATAAATTGTTTTTGAAGATAGGTCAAGTGCAAAGCTGATGACAATTTTAATAAAGAACACCTTCATTTCCTCAAGTTTTGAGGGCGTTTTTTCTGCTCAACTCTGCGGTTTGGGTTTTTGAAATTGAGGCAAATGTTTTAGTTGTTGCCTTTGTTGCGGGCAAACAATAAACTGCGTCGTCAGTTTTGCTCCTCAGAGATACAGGACGCATACGTTTATGAGCTTCAGTTTTCTCCTAAAGCCCTTCATTGCAATACAAATTGTTGGTCTAAGTGTCTTCTCAGAGTATGTAGTGACCACAATTTTCAAAGTTTGGCGGTGATTTTTGGAACACTTGATTCAAGATAGACTAATTTTTGCGGTAGGAAATACAGAAAAGGATCTGAAAAATGTAATGCTAGAAATGACAGAGGAAGTACTGATAATGCCACCTAATTTATACATTTTGATCGCAAGAAATTTTGTCCCTGAAGATTCAGGTTAACCAAACTTGCTTTCAAAACGTCTTTACGCAGAAGTCTGCAATAGGCAAACTCTGACATGACTGTAACCAGTGTTCTCAGTTATGTCAGCTCGACATCATCGGAAGTGTCTGAGAATCTATGCATTTTTAATTTGTGCGAAGCCTTCTATCCTTTCGTGAGAGTTGCTTGGAAACGATGAAATGGTTAAGTGACACTGCTTGAAGTCACTGCGAACTTCTGGCGTTTATCGAGAACGACGAAGCGAATCAAGATATTAGGTCAAAATTTTGAAGTGACTTCTGCAGAGTCACTTAACCACCCGTACTTAACGCCAAGTCAATATCAGTACTGGGCAAGTCTAATTGCAAGTCTAGGTATCAGTACTGATTCAGAGCTATGATCATAACACATTTAAGACTTGTCAGACTTGGCCAAGACTTGCCAAGTCTTAATCCAAGTCTTGGCCAAGACTTGGCAAGTCTTAATCCAAGTCTTGGCCAAGACTTGCCAAGTCTTAATCCAAGTCTTGGCCAAGACTTGCCAAGTCTTAATCCAAGTCTTGGCCAAGACTTGCCAAGTCTTAATCCAAGTCTTGGCCAAGACTTGCCAAGTCTTAATCCAAGTCTTGGCCAAGACTTGGCAAGTCTTAATCCAAGTCTTGGCCAAGACTTGCCAAGTCTTAATCCAGTCTCAAATGGCCGAAAAAAAGGTCAAAAATAGCCGAAAAAAAGGTCAAAACTGATCGAAAAAACGTCAAAAATGGCCGAAAAAAAGGTCAAAAATAGCCGAAAAAAAGGTCAAAACTGATCGAAAAAACGTCAAAAATGGCCGAAAAAAAGGTCAAAAATAGCCGAAAAAAAGGTCAAAACTGATCGAAAAAACGTCAAAAATGGCCGAAAAAATGGTCAAAAATAGCCAAAAAAAAGGTCAAAACTGATCGAAAAAACGTCAAAAATGGCCGAAAAAAAGGTCAAAAATAGCCGAAAAAAAGGTCAAAACTGATCGAAAAAACGTCAAAAATGGCCGAAAAAAAGGTCAAAAATAGCCGAAAAAAAGGTCAAAACTGATCGAAAAAACGTCAAAAATGGCCGAAAAAAAGGTCAAAAATAGCCGAAAAAAAGGTCAAAACTGATCGAAAAAACGTCAAAAATGGCCGAAAAAAAGGTCAAAAATAGCCGAAAAAAAGGTCAAAACTGATCGAAAAAACGTCAAAAATGGCCGAAAAAAAGGTCAAAAATAGCCGGCAGACCTTGCAAAAAAAACCAACAGGACCTCAAAAAAGCTACAAAAGCTGTTTTCCTATACTCAGTTAAAAAAGAGTACTACAACACTGAATTGGCCGCAAGCGACCAAAAAGTATAAAAACACCGACAAAATTTAAAGACATAATTTTTTTAAATTAAAGACATAAAAAAATAGAGGCATCGTATTCAAAATATAAAGGCATCAGAGCTGATTTTTTTTTCGTTTTTGACCCAGAGAAAAATTAATCGTTTTTTAAAGGCAAGTAAAGTATTATTAGACGGTTTTTGGGTCAAAACGAAAAAAAAACAGCTAAAGAAGAACACGAAAAAGAAAAATAGAGGCATCGTATTCAAAATATAAAGGCATCAGAACTGATTTTTTTTTTCGTTTTTGACCCAGAGAAAAATTAATCATTTTTTAAAGGCAAGTAAAGTATTATTAGACGGTTTTTGGGTCAAAACGAAAAAAAAACAGCTAAAGAAGAACACGAAAAAAAAATAGAGGCATCGTATTCAAAATATAAAGGCATCAGAGCTGATTTTTTTTTCGTTTTTGACCCAGAGAAAAATTAATCGTTTTTTAAAGGCAAGTAAAGTATTATTAGACGGTTTTTGGGTCAAAACGAAAAAAAAACAGCTAAAGAAGAACACGAAAAAGAAAAATAGAGGCATCGTATTCAAAATATAAAGGCATCAGAGCTGATTTTTTTTCGTTTTTGACCCAGAGAAAAACTAATCTTTTTTTAAAGGCAAGTAAAGTATTATTAGACGGTTTTTGGGTCAAAACGAAAAAAAAACAGCTAAAGAAGAACACGAAAAAGAAAAATAGAGGCATCGTATTCAAAATATAAAGGCATCAGAACTGATTTTTTTTTTCGTTTTTGACCCCAAACACAAAAATGCTTTTCTTTTAAGACAAAATTGGTTATGATTTAAACTGTTTGGGGTCAGAACGAAAAAAAACCAAACAAAACGAGAACACACTAAAGAAACATACGAACATCGTATTTAAAATTAAGACAATAGAGTTGGTTTTATTTCGTTTTTGAACACAAACACAAAAATGCTTGTCTTTTAAGACCTAATTGACTATGGTTTAAGGTTTTTGGGGTCAGAACGAAAAAAAAACCGAAGAAGACGAGAACACACTAAGGAAACATACGAACATCGTATTTAAAAATAAAGTCAAAAGCGGTGATTTTTTTTCGTTTCTGACCCCAAACACAAAAAAGCTAGTTTTTTAAGACCAAATTGAATATGATTTAAGATTTTGGGTTCAGAACATAAAAACATCAAAGAAAACAAGAACACACTATAGAAACATATGAACATCGTATTTAAAAATAAAGACAATAGAGTTGATTTTATTTCGTTTTTGAACCCAAAAATGAAAATCCTAGCTTTTCAAGACCAAATTGACTATGATTTATTGTTTTTGGGGTCAGAACGAAGAAAAACAGAAGAAAACGAGAACACAGTAAAGAAACATATGAACATCGCGTTTAAAAATAAAGTCATCAGAGTTAATTTTTTTTCGTTTTTGACCCCAAACACAAAAATGCTTGTCTTTTAAGACCTAATTGACTATGGTTTAAGGTTTTTGGGGTCAGAACGAAAAAAAAACCGAAGAAAACGAGAACACACTAAGGAAACATACGAACATCGTATTTAAAAATAAAATCAAAAGCGGTGATTTTTTTTCGTTTCTGACCCCAAACACAAAAAAGCTAGTCTTTTAAGACCAAATTGAATATGATTTAAGATTTTGGGTTCAGAACATAAAAACATCAAAGAAAACAAGAACACACTATAGAAACATATGAACATCGTATTTAAAAATAAAGACAATAGAGTTGATTTTATTTCGTTTTTGAACCCAAAAATGAAAATCCGAGTTTTTCAAGACCGAATTGACTATGATTTATTGTTTTTGGGGTCAGAACGAAGAAAAACAGAAGAAAACGAGAACACAGTAAAGAAACATATGAACATCGCGTTTAAAAATAAAGTCATCAGAGTTAATTTTTTTTTCGTTTTTGACCCCAAACACAAAAATGCTTGTCTTTTAAGACCTAATTGACTATGGTTTAAGGTTTTTGGGGTCAGAACGAAAAAAAAAAACCGAAGAAAACGAGAACACACTAAAGAAACATACGAACATCGTATTATTTTAATCGCTATATCTTCTTTCGCAAACAATTTGATCGCAATATCTTCTTCCACAATATGTTCTTTTGGAAAAGTTTTGACCGCAATATCTGCTTTCACATAAGTCGTTTGCAATACTTCAATCGCTATATCTTCTCTCGCAAAAATTGTTCGCAATATTTTAATCGCTATATCTTCTTTCGCAAACAATTTGATCGCAATATGTTCTTTCGCAAAAATTTCAATCGCAATATCTTTCGCAAAATTTATTTGCAATAATTTCGATCACAATATCGTCTTTCACAAAATTTCTGACCGTAATATCTTTTGCAAATAATAATGGTAAGAGTAAGAAAACGAATAGGAATAAGAACAAAAACAAGAAGCAGAATAACACAGAAAAGAATTAGAAGAAGAATAAGAACAAGAACAAGGAGAACAAGAATAAGAGTAACAGAAAAAATAAGAATAATAATAATAAAAACAATGAAAATAAGAACAATGATAAGAAGAACAACAGCAACAATAATAGTAATAGTAATTTCCAAAAATAATAATAATAATAATCGTAAAAATAATAATATATTAATAAAAACAAATCAAACAAAATTTGCGAAAGATATTGCGATGGAAGTTTTTGCAAATGAAGATATTCTGATCAAAATAGAGCAAAGATTTTGCACAAGATGCTGCAATAAAACATTTTGCGAAAAATGTTATTGCTAACGAATTTACGAAAGAAGGTAATGGAATCAAAATATTGCCAAAGATATTGCAAAACAAGATACTGCTTATCGAAAATTTCGACCGCAATATCTTCTTCAACAAAAAAATTCGGTCTCAA
Source organism: Convolutriloba macropyga (assembly GCF_964194025.1). NCBI lineage: Eukaryota > Metazoa > Xenacoelomorpha > Acoela > Convolutidae > Convolutriloba > Convolutriloba macropyga. Next base: position 41,593,849 of record NC_134481.1, on the reverse strand, counting down.
TAACTTCTTTCGCAAAACTCGGTTGCAATATTTTGATCGCAATTTCTTCCGCAATACTTTTGAGCGCACTATCTTTCGCAAAACTTTTCATCGCAATATCTTTTGGAATATTTCGATCGCAGAATCTTTCGCAAAAATACCGATCGCAATATCTTCTTTCACAAAAATCTTGATCGCAATATCTTTTGCAAATGATAGTAATAAGAAAAAGATTACGAATGCTGAGAAGAATAAAATAGGAACAAAAAAATGAAGTATAAAAAATTAAGAATAAGACGAAAAATAAGACCAAGAATAAGAGAAAGAATAAGACGAACAACAAAAAAATTATAATATAAGTGATCTAATAATGAGAATAATAAGAATAAGAATAATAAAATTAAAAACAATAATAAAAAAATAATAAAAATAATAACAATGATAAGAATAAAGAAAATAATAATAGTAATAATAATGATAATAGTAATACATAATAATAATAATAATAATAATAATAATAATAATAATAATAATAATAATAATAATAATAATAATGATAATAATAATAATAATAATGCTGAGAAGAATAAAAATAGGAACAAAAACAAGAAGAATAAAAAATTAAGAATAGAAGAACAAGAACAAGAAAAAGAGAAAGAGTAGGACGAACAACAAAAAAATTATAATAAAAGTGAAATAATAATGGGATTAATAAGAAGAATAAGAATAATAAAATTAATAATAATAATAATAATAATAATAATAATAATAATAGTAATAATAATAATAATAATAATAATAATAATAATAATAATAATAATAATAATAATGATAAGAATAAAGAAAATAATAATAATAATAAAAATAAAAATAATAAAAATAATAATAATAATAATAATAATGATAAGAATAAAGAAAAAAATATTAATAAAAATGATAATAGTAATAATAATATTAATAAGAAACAATAAAATAATAATAATAATAATAATAATAAAAATAATAATAATAATAATAATAATAATAATAATAATAATAATAATAATAATAATAATAATAATAATAATAATAATAATAATAATAATAATAATAATCACCCTTTGTTTCATCTGTTCCAGCGGATCAAATGTTGCTCCATCTTCTTCCCCTAAAGAAAGAAAGACACAAGGCAGAAGATTGCAATTACAAAGAAATCTTTTAGAACAACTACAAAGGAAGAGTTCAGATAGCTCAGTTTTTCAGAAGCTCATCTTTAAAGCTCAGTTTTTATAGTAATTCACCAAAAGAGTCAACTAGAAAGATTAAACAGTGCTGCATCATGTGATTGAGTCCATTTTTGGTGTGCCGAAGGTGAAACTTGTCTCCACCCTTCGCGTCAAAGTCGCTTTTCTTTATAAGTCTTGGGCTTTTGTATCTATCTTTAAGCTTTTCAGCTAAATAAAGATTACTTTTAGTCCTCAGATCCGGATCAAAATCCGCTCTGGGCAAAAAGCCACTAAATCTAACAATGCGCGGATGCAGCGCTTTAATGACATATTCAAAGTTTCTACAGATTTCGTCAACTTTCGATGAGTTTAAATCGTTGTCACCGCAAATGATGAAAACGTGAGTGTATTTCAGAAGATCACTGGTCAATGTTCTGAGATGAATGGATCTCCGGCCGCCCTGGCAATTATAAGACGGGCTGCAAAAAGCAAGAGAAAAGTCAGTAAATTTACATGACAAAGCCAACAACATAACACAATACTTACCGATAACGGTGAACTCGCTCATTTAGAGCAAGCAGCCCCTCAGCATCACGGAGATTAGAATCTCCGACGAATACGATTCTTGTCTAAGGAAAGAGAAGCAATACTAAACATTAACCTCAAAGAAAATCATATAATAAGATATCGTATAAATTTAAACCTCAAGAATTAAAATATATCTCAAAGAAAATCAAATTGAATGTGAGGACCCACAACTTGCGTTATGAGTCTAAACATTCGAAACCATTACTTGTGTAATAGCTTCAGGCAACAGGAGGAAATTAGTTTGATTTTAGGCATGTTTTGAAAATTATACCTCAATACTTAGCATTTAATTCAAAGAAACTCAAATTGAATGTGACGACCCATAACTTGCGTTATGAGCCTAAACACTAGAAACCATTACTTGTGTAATAGCTTCAGGCAACAGGAGGAAATTAATTTGATTTTAGGCATGTTTTGAAAATTATACCTCAATAATTAGCATTTAATTCAAAGAAACTCAAATTGAATGTGACGACCCATAACTTGCGTTATCAGCCTAAACACTAGAAACCATTACTTGTGTAATAGCTTCAGGCAACAGGAGGAAATTAATTTGATTTTAGGCATGTTTTGAAAATTATACCTCAATACTTAGCATTTAATTCAAAGAAACTCAAATTGAATGTGACGACCCATAACTTGCGTTATGAGCCTAAACACTAGAAACCATTACTTGTGTAATAGCTTCAGGCAACAGGAGGAAATTAATTTGATTTTAGGCATGTTTTGAAAATTATACCTCAATAATTAGAATTTAATTCAAAGAAACTCAAATTGAATGTGACGACCCATAACTTGCGTTATGAGCCTAAACACTAGAAACCATTACTTGTGTAATAGCTTCAGGCAACAGGAGGAAATTAATTTGATTTTAGGCATGTTTTGAAAATTATACCTCAATACTTAGCATTTAATTCAAAGAAACTCAAATTGAATGTGACGACCCATAACTTGCGTTATGAGCCTAAACACTAGAAACCATTACTTGTGTAATAGCTTCAGGCAACACGAGGAAATTAATTTGATTTTAGGCATGTTTTGAAAATTATACCTCAATAATTAGCATTTAATTCAAAGAAACTCAAAGTGAATGTGACGACCCATAACTTGCGTTATGAGCCTAAACACTAGAAACCATTACTTGTGTAATAG